>NW_017307339.1:264518-283590 GCF_000935625.1 Nanorana parkeri
GTCCAATATAAACACTTTAATTTACTTCTGTTATGATTTATTATTTAAGAAACGACCTCTAAGAGGGTCATATATTGCTCATTAGCAATGGTGTAGCTGAAGGGCTCTTTATTCAAAGACTTTGCCTTTATCCAGTTAATAATCTAATGAATATGAGTACTTTGATTCTAATGTTTTATTTTCAGTTAATCAAAATACAGCTGGGTGGGTAGGATTGTGCATAGTTTATCTGCAATTATATTGCTCTCAATGGTGTTTCAATATAAATTAAAAATATATTCTCCATTATTTACCAAAGAACACTAACGCACTTCTGTGGAAAGTGTTTACTTAACAGTTACCAAAGGGGAACACCTTTAAAAGTATCCTTAAAAGTACTCTATAGTCTAGTTGAGTTTAGACATTTATGTATGTAAGCTGAAGCCTATAAGCAGCATCTTTAAAGCGTTAGTTAGCACGCCCATGAAAATCTAAGTTGACCCTTCCCAAACTGGAAATGAATGGTGCTATAAGAGCGTTAATAAACTGCACAAAGCTTGCTGAAAGCTTTAACAGAGCTATCTAAAAGCTTGTAGTACACACTATTACACAAGCTGAAGCCCGTGTAAAAAAGTTCAAGCTAAGAACTTCTTTTACTTGTTCTTCTCTTTTGCTCTGTTAATTATACCATTGAAGGTATTTTGCTATATCTGTTCAATAAAGGTAAAAAATACATGTTAACCACTTCATTCGGGCTCACGTAAATACACGTCACACGCTTGAAGTGGTTATACCAAGAACATGGCTGCTGCAGCTGTGCTTTTGGTACCATTTTAAACAGTTGCTCGTGTGTGTGTGTGTCCGCCGGCTTCCCCAGGCTCTGCTGTCCCCCGATCGGGCCAAGACAGCGGGTCTCCCCTGATGGATTGGAGGTAGATCAGCAGGCTTCTAGCTGCTGATCTCTCCTTCGATCACTGGACCCGGACATGATTACATAACTTCCGCTGTCACTCTGCATATTCTCCAGCTCCTAGAGCCAGGAGAAGAACCAGGTGAAGCAGATTGCTGCTTCATCAGCTTCTTTGGGGTCCCTAGGTGACATTAGGGATCTGAAAGACCTCCGATATCTCCATGAAGAGGACTTGCCACATCCTATTTGCTTTTACATCGGGGGCTTGTTAGCCCCCAATGTGATAGCAATAAAGTTGAGTGTAAAAAAATAAAAATAAAAATCAATTAACAATAATTGGGTATTATATTCTGTTTCTGTGCACTAAATTTCATTTTAGTGCATTTTATCCTAAAAATACTGGTTTGATAAACAACATTATTGTTTGAAGGTGTGGAGCTGTTTTCAAGCCAAAAATTCAGATTTTATCATGTGTGTGCAAATGCAAGAAATTGCTCCGGTCAGCAAGTGGTTAATCAGGTCAAAAATTCAGAGCTGTCCTGTGCACACCTCTTGTGTTATCTCAAGGAGCCTCCTAGTTCTTATCTTGGGGTTACAGAATAACTAGTTGCTATGTTGAAGAAATGAGATGGGGATTAATTAAGTAAGTAGGAAAAATAAAGTAACTGAGCAGGGCTGACACCAATCAGGACGCAACAATATTGTGTGCTGTCAGACCACAACAAGGCCAATGTACAATTCAAAGCAGAGGTCCCCAAACTACTGCCTGCTAGGATTTCACTTTTTCTGAAGCAGGGGTAGTTTTTACCCACGCTGACCACTGATGCAGGTGTATGGTTTACACCCACTGACAACTAACACTGGGGCATTTAATACTCTCATTTACCACCAACACAGGGTCATTTTTTACTCCCACTGACCACCATTATACTGGCCTAACCACTGATGTAGGGAAATAATTTTTACTCCCATGAACCACAGACTTAAGAGCATTGGTTTTTTTTCATTCCCATTGAAAACAAAAGCCAGGCCATTTTGTACTCTCACTGAGCACCAACAAAGGGGCATTTTTATTTCCACTATCCACAGCTATAGCAGGACTCCAGGCAAAATCTTCACTTAATCCAGAGAGAGTATAGCTTTCACTATACTTCTGTGACAGCAGACCTGTGGCTTTCATTTACTGGAACCACACTGTTGTTTGTCTGCCTGTTCCTCCTCTCCCTTTGTTAATTCACAGAATTATTTTTATTCTGTGAGCCATTCAAAGAACACAAAGCATCCTGTGAATGGGCAAGGGGAGAGAGGGGTAGGCTAACAACACCCGACTTCTGTGTAAGAGAGCAGCTGGCCAGATGTATAGCAAGAGCTTCACAATCTGACCTCAGTGAAAGTGTAAATAAATATAAGAAATAAAGTACAACAATATTTCAAGTACCATATACCTCTTTAGATTTCTCTTTTTACACTGCACATTTTTGGCGGGTTTTTTTTTTTTCATTTTGCCTGGAGTCCTGATTTAAATCAAACTGAAATGCCAAATGAAACCATTTCACAATTAAGATTTCCTTAAATTTCTAAACATCCAGTTGACTCAATTATGAAGACATCAGAAAAAATATCTTTGCACTATTTACTGCTTGGCCATTAAAAGCTTCACATACATCCTACTATGTTTTTTCACTTGCACACATAAGTAAGAACATAAACTGAAGGAACCAGTGCAGTGAAATGTTACTTCATTAAGAGAGTTGCACAATCTGTTCTTTCTTCATCTCCATAACATAAGACTTGGCACGTTTCTAGTGTTCCTCATGTTAATATCTAACAAAGACGTATACCAAAACAGACCTACAAAGCAGGAGTCTCTAGAGATACTGGAGATAAGGTGGCTAAAGGTAGGGGTTAGTTTTGTTCTCCAGTGAAAGTATTTCCTCTGAGTTCTGCCTCATTTCTTTTGCCTTCAACACCAACTTTCTTGGGTGTCTTGGAGGTCAGTATTTTAGAATTCAGTACCATAAAAACTGTTTAATGTTTATTTATGTCTTCAAGTGTGTAAATTTGGTCCCCTACAATTACCACACAGTAACCAGACCCTGAGTCAATAAATATAATGTTAAGGTACATGATACAAATTTGAAAGCTTTTTTGACATCCCATTTTGGTAATTAATAACATTATCAGCCTTAATGTCTGTGTCACCGTCATCATCGTCTGTAACAAATTACAAGGTTGTTATCTTTTGCTAATGCAAAAAAAAAAAAAAAACCTTTAAGCACATTCTGAAAACATTTAATGCATGATTATACCCAGGACCAGGTCAACACAAACAGAAAAGTCGCCCCACCTTGGGTACTGCACAAAGGGGAGAGGTACAGACTGGGCTAGATTCCCTGTATAATCTGCAGTGCTCAGCTGTCAGTGTTCCTATTTAACCCACTATGCTTCCCCTTGTTTTTGCTGTTTATATGAAAAGTTTTTTCTTTTTAGCTCTTTTTGTCTATTCATTTTTGTAGCAATGGATTACAAAAAAATTCAAATATTACAAACAAATGCACTCTGGTATCTTTGTCTTGGGTGCTAGAGGAACTTGCAGTAGCACAGATTATACTTAAGGGATATAGCAAAAGGTTAGCCTTGGTAGAAGCATGTAAGCAAAGTGAATTTGTTTTGAATGAAAATCATGGAAGGGGTACGCAGTATTCATAGCAAAAAATCGATGACCCCCTCTGAATTCATAATATTCTGTAAAATGTTAATACAGTTAAAAACCTGCCAAAACATATTGCCAAAGAGCAGTAACTTAAAGGAAAACTAAAAGGAAAATATGCAGACTGCCATTAATCTCTCTCTAGGAAAATGCTAGTTGCCAGGCTACTACACTGATGCTTTGGATTTGATACTTTCTGATTTGATACTATACTGAAGAGGCTGACTCAAGAATTAATACAAGGAAATCAGAATTGTCCCCTACTTTCATTTGCTGCTGATCAACTATTTCTTTTTTTTTAAGAGTTAATTTTTTTTTTATTTACCATTTATAGCACACTATCCCGGTTTGTTTACATATTGAAAATTCACCAGCTTACATTAATTATTCACAGGTTCTTAACGAAACCTTAAAGGAGAACTATGACATGAGTGATTTCCACTCACCTCATAGTTCTAAGCCGTCCTGTGACAATGAGACTGTCACAGGTCGGCTCAGTAGATCGGGAGGTGAGAGAACACATACCGGGTTCCCTCACCTCTCGATCCTGTCACGGCTCTCTGCCGTGACAGGGGGAGGGGCTGGATTCCCCTCTCCCCGCTCCGATCTGCCAGCGCTGACTGGCGGAACGGACGGGGGAGGGGGCGGGTACAGCTGGCTCTGCCTCTAGATAGGCAGAGCCAGCTGTCACTCACGCAGCTGGGCGGATCCCGTCATCTAAGTCGGGATCCGCTCCAGGTGCGGCGTCTCAGTATACCGCGAGCTGTAGCTCGCGGTATACTGAGCTTAGGGTAACGGGAGGACGCTAGTTTGTGTCCTCCCGTTACCCCAAGGAGAACTATGGGGAAAAACACTGACCCCATAGTTCTCCTTTAAAGAATTTCACTTGGAAGAACATACTGCCGAATAGATTTTTTTCAGTTTAGGTACATAAAATATGTTAAAAAATCCAGTTGTTGGAGCTGTGATTCTATCAAACATAAGAACATACTTTGGTCCATATGTAATAAGCCAAAAATGTGCTAAACGTGAAAAGTAATCCAAAGAAAGAAAAATCATTGTTTAGTAGTCAAACACAATTAGCCCATCGACTGTTAAAGGATATAGAATAGTATTTCATTGTGCACACATAACATTCACATATACTGTTAGCATTTATGGCTAATCTACAAAAAAATAAATTGTGCAACCAGCTTTTCATCTGGCTGATGTTCTAAGATTATCTATTTGGATGTTTCATGCTATTTACATTCCAGTTATTAAAACAAGAGTCAAAGTATTAGGCAAAAAAAAAATACATTGGGAACAAAGGCCAAGTGCATGCAAAGTACATAATTTCCAAAAAAGATGTAGCAAGTGAAGCACTCCATAGGAAGGAAACCTGACATATGTAGGAAATATGTATACATTTTAGACATTTTAGCCATTTTCCTGGTCTACCATTCTACTACATAAGAACACTTACAGGTATATTCAAATTGTGCACAAAAATATATTCAAACATTATTTCAATAAAAATTAAGTCTGAGGAAGGTGATGTTGGATAACAAAAAAACACCTTCAACATTACAGAACTAGTTGAATGTGACTTACTGCTACTAGTAAAAAATAATAATATATACATATACACATAGTATATAGAGATCAGTGTGTGCTATACTCCTTGCTGTGTATATAGGAGATCAATATGCGCGATACTACCCACTATGTATATAGAGATCAGTGTGTGCTATACTTCCCACTGTGTATATAGAGATCACTGGGTGCTATACTTCCCACTGTGTATATAGAAGGCAAGTACCCTTTAAAAACACTAAACACAACATTTTGGTAACATAGCTGTGGATGCATTTTGGGGATATCCAATTTATGGTATGATAATACATTAGCTCAAACTGATTTTCCCATTGGCCATACTCTGTTTAAATATTATTTACAGAACAAACAAAACCACGAAAGTGAGAATTGGAAACACTTACTCAGCGCTCATGCTTGTCATAACCAATGATCTTGTAACCTGGAAAAAAAAAATTGTTATCAACAGGCCTTCAAAACTATGACTGATTTCCAGAACTGGAAATCACCTAATCTAGTTTCAGTATTGTAAAAATGCCAAAAAACTATTTTAAATAAGACTGGAAAAAATGTCTATTGAATGTGATCCACAAGAATCCGAATATGTTTTTACTTACTTATATACCCATTCAGCATCGTGATTAAAGAGACCCTGTCGGCAGACCATTTATGTCCACAGCAGTATTACAATAAGATATGTCCATTTAATGTATGTTAGTAATGTTATTTAACTGTAACAGCCTTCTTGTGAAGACATCCAAAAGTACTTGGACTGCTGCTGGGGGATGCCATCTTGGATGTAATGTCAGTAGAAACAGGAGACTCCTTTTTCCCAGCTGACACAGTGGGGCAAAAAAGTATTTAGTCAGCCACCAATTGTGCAAGTTCTCCCACTTAAAAAGATGAGAGAGGCCTGTAATTGGCATCATAGGTAGACCTCAACTATGAGAGACAAAATGAGAAAACAAATCCAGACAAATCACATTGGCTGATTTGGAACAAATTTATTTGCAAATTATGGTGGAAAATAAGTATTTGGTCACCTACAAACAAGCAAGAGTTCTGGCTCTCACAGACCTGTACAGGCCTCTCTCATCTTTTTAAGTGGAAGAACTTGCACAATTGGTGGCTGACTAAATACTTTTTTGCCCCACTGTATATAAAAGGTTATATAAAGAGGTGAAGGATGGATGGGTTGCCACCAAAGACAGTAATTAGACACTCCTAAGGAGTGCTATGGAACTGCAAATTCCTAGAAAAAAATTTGAGTTTGCTAGCAAGTTAATAGAAAAATATTTCTGGAAAGGGAAAAAAAACCCCTAAAATTACGCATTTAAAACACATGATTTGATTACCTGAAATTTTTTAAGTTAGTGATGGTGTCACTTTAAGGGTTATTCTATCGACGCGCATACAATTTGTCTTATGCTGAAGTCTATAGCACTAATACTGTATATGTTAATGTATCCACAACTACCCACATTCACCTCGTCAATTCTTGCATACTCTAATGCACACACAGAAAATAAAATAGCAAGCTGCTGGTGTAAGCGCATTAAAAGTGGTGACACAACTGCTTATCTGCTAAGGTGAAATTGCAGATAGCTTTCATAGGTGCTTTTTCAGTTTTGCAGACAGGTGAGAAATAGTTTTTTAATTACGGTAATGTGTTGCTGAAAGTTCATTTTCTTCTATTCAAATTTTACAAACTTTGGGGAGCTTATCATCAGCCACTCAAGAGTTTTTGTAGCTAATTTAAGTAGTGAAGACAGTAAAGCAAAAGCATATTGACCATATTAGATCTCTTAAGAGATATATGCTTATTTGAAGATCTCTTAAGAGATATATGCATAATTTAATTATGTGCAATGCATTGGCTGTTGGATTGTGAAACCTTATCAGACGTAGACATAGATTGATTTAGAATACTTGGCATTAGGGGTGTGACTGGTGAAGCTAATTAAAACACCCGCTCAGCATACCTCTCAGACCCTTTGATTGGTTGTGTTATTTCTGTAATATATATTTTCTATAAATATTTGCTTGCAATTTTTTTTTTCATTAGAATATTTTAAAACCATTAAACTGAATCTCTAAATGCTATAATCCAAAATTAAAGACTCTTTGGAAGGGCTACCATATTTTAATACTCTTAGGTTCCGGTCTGGGTATGACAGTGAGCGTCTCAAAATTTTGTTTAAGATGCTGTGAATGTTGTAGGTTTCCATTAAAACACGTGGTAATGGCTACCAATTGTGTGTGCAAAAGGTTAACTGCGTAGTTAACTGGCCCCAGTGACGATCCCTCTCAGTCAGCTGTTAGATTGTTGTTGCACTAGCTGGAAAATCTCTGTGCACGGCGAGGAGGACAGTGCAATTATAAAAGAGAGGTCTCATTGCAAGGGCCATACATAAATGTAGGGAAGGGATAGAGGTCATGGAGGGGATGTGAAGGGTGAGGTGGGAGGAGAAGTATGGGGTACGTGTGTAAGGAAAGAGGTCCTTCCAAAACAGACCCTGCTCTTTACACAGGGCAGGATTTGCACTCATTGGTCAGCTAGTGTACTGGGGTCTGCACTGGCCCAGGCAATCAGGAGGAAAATGGGTACAGAAGAACAATACGTTAACAAAACCAACAGTCTTGGTTATGTCAGTGAACCCCCACACAAAATTGTGGATGTCAGGATGCATAAGGGTAAAGCGGCCCAATAACTAGTATTGCCATAAAGTGTTTATCACTGTGATCCTATACAGCTCAATTGATGACAGGGGTTAGGTTTAAGCTAAATTGGAGGGTTAGGTTCAAACTTAGGGTTACAAATAGGTTACACTTTATCAAGTTACTATTATTTTGTCAATTGTCAGTTTAGGTTTGATCAGTTTATTACATATGCTATAAAATGTGTTTGTGCTGATAAGTGTGTTCTGACATTTTTGCCACTGAATATTCTTCAATATCTTAAAAAACAACTAAATTACAAATAAACAACCAAATTTCCGAATTTAAACAAATTGTTACTGTAATCATTTGTACAGTGCCATCATACTCAATAGTTTATTTATAACAAGGCATATGGGCAAAACAAGTGAATACCATGGAATATAATTAAAAGAAAAGTTATGAGAACCATACATGTAAGAGCTCACAACCTTATACGGAACTGTAATGGATCCAAAGGTGTATAAATCTAGGAGAACTGACCTTACATAACTAAGGCTATATAGATTTATCAATTCAGTATGAAAACAAAAGGAACGTGTGTCTTTTTTGTTGGTTAAATAAATGTTAAATATGTTTAGTGTAGTATTTGACATTCAGGTTTCTATATCAGCAATTTCCCAGACAGTTCCAGCTGGTAAATATTGGCAAGCCCAACTGTAACTAAAGCCTACTTGACTTAAAAATTCTGAAGCTTTTGGGCTCCTAAAGGAAAACACATTTAAAGATTTAAAAAAGAAACCAGTGAGAAAATCCTAAAAAGTATCATAGCATATATGAAGATCTTAGCTCTAGGGTGCAACACATTCAGTTAATATCTAAAACAAGTCAACCAGTCAGCTAAACACTCTATACTCATGTGGTTATAAAGTTTAGTAAATTACAAATAAATTATGGAAAATAGGAATGTTACACTTAAGGTAAAAAGTAATGTCTGGCAGAGATCCGAGATGTAAAACAGAGTCAGAGGCCAATCTATCATCAATTTAGAAATCTGTTCTCACAAAAGCATGATCTTGCCCTGTAGTATGTGACTTATGACTGCAGAGATTGAAAAATTATGTTGGCCATTGAATGTATCTTTGAAAAAAAGTTTTTTTGATCTCTTAGCTGAAGTTATCATTTACAAAAAGAATTACTCTGGAAAGAATTACTCTGGCTTTTCCTCATTTAGCTAAGGGTTGTTCAGTGTATGATCTTAACTTTCTGGTCAGATTAGAGTAGCACAAAGCAAAAACAATATCAGGTTACTCAATTATATGTGCAAATATCACAATGATTACATATTGTTTAATTCAATTGATTACATTTTATTTTTGGGTGAAAAACATTATAGACCTACCAAAGCTTTAATACTGAAATATTGATTGTATGATTTCACTATAAAGTAAAGTAAGCCTTCATTTCTGTTTCCCAGACATTTTTACAGCCATTGCAAGTTCAATAACCGAGCTTTATATAAACTTTAGCAGAGAGGTAATCACAATACTGGTGAAATAGTATTTGTATCATTATATCTTGCAAATTTCCATAGGTCAAAACCATTGCTGCTACTAGAAGGGCCCTTATTTTACCTAAGTATAATGTCTAGCCTGTCCATAGAATTGGGAAATATCTGTAAGGCTCCCACAGGCACGGATTTCAACATAATAATTTCTGAAGACATTCTGTAGAATTACAATATTTAAAATGCAATTGTTTTTCTACATAATACAACCTAAAACACATACCTTTCTATTTAAGAAAAAGAAAGCAGGGCAGGACACCAGTAGCTGTTTTCTTAAAGCTGAACTCTGGGCAGATAAACTTTAATTTAAATATATTCCTCAATAACCAAATCCACCTTGTTTGCATCAGATACCATGATAAACCAAAGTATTCTCTTCTAAAATCAGTGGTGACATCACTAGGGATGCACCGATACCACTTTTTTAAGGCCGAGTACCGATACTTTTTTTCAAGTACTCGCCGATACCAATTACCGATACTTTTTCATAAAGGGACATGTCACATTTTTTCTAAAGCAATATAAAATCATGATTTTAGGTCAGTTTCTTAATATTATGAAGAACATGAACACTCTGTTGTGTGGCACAGCTATATCCAATTCTGCATACCTGGCTTTATATTATAAGAACTTTATAATATAAAGCCAGGTATGCAGAATTGGATACAGCTGTTCCACACTATACAATAATACACTGTTCTGGAGTCTGGACATGTGATAATCTATTTTCCCCACTATGGGGATACAAGCCTTAGTTAGCAATGGCATGATAAATATTAATTTCATTATTCAATGTCTTTTTTTAATATTATAACATTTATATTATAAAAAAAAGACATTGAATAATGAAATTAATATTTATCATGCCATTGCTAACTAAGGCTTGTATCCCCATAGTGGGGAAAATAGATTATCACATGACTGACTGGTGAGGAAGCCTGTCAATCATCCAATCGGCCAATCAGCGGGAGAAGAGATCAGAATGGAGCAGATGACTAGGCTGTGACATCTGCTCTATTCTGACCTCTTCCCCGCTGATTGGCCGATTGGATGACAGGCTTCCTCACCAGTCACTCCTGACTGGTGTGGAAGCCTGTCAATCATCCAATCAGCGGGAGAAGAGGTCAGAATGGAGCAGATGACAGAGGAGGTCGCGGCCATCTTGCTTCATTGAAGACGCGATGGAGGTCCTGTGTGCGGCGGATTCGGGTCCCTGAAGATGGCGGACGCGGCACAGGTACTCGTTTTATGTATCGGAGTATTTGCACGAGTACGAGTACTCATGCAAATACTCGGTATTGCCGCCGATACCGATGCTTGTATCGGTATCGGTGCATCCCTAGACATCACCATTGTGCTCCACAGCCTCTGCAGAGAAAAGAGCTGTGGAAGTGACCCAGCAGGTCCCACCCACAGAAAACTACAGGAGAGGGCGGATACAAGACCAGCCACCCTGCAGAAGGAGAGACAGAGCAACAGTGACTGATCTATACAGGAAGCCTCTGCACAGAGGCAAAGTTCCACACTGGATTACTGCATAGATATGGAAGAAATACACAAAGCACATCAAGATTCAACCAATAATACACATGCCTCTTGTATTTATACAATATTTGCCTATTCTGGAGTTCAGCTTTAAATGCGTCCATTTACTGAAATAGGATAAGTGTTCATTTATCACTGTCAATCTTTGCCCACAGGTTAATAATACCTCCTGCCCTTCCTGTGAGAGTCATGCGTCATTGCTCTCTGCAGGACTGTATGGGTGGTGAGGTGGCCGTAGAAGGACACACTGTAAATAGGGGTTTCAGTGACCATGGAGGGATTCTCTGTGAGTGGAAGGTGAAGTGGGAAAGCAGGAATGTACTGTGAGGGAGGCAGAGGGGGAAGTAGCTAGGAGAGATGCTCTGTGACTGGGGTGTGAGGTGGCACACACACACAGGCATCTCTGGCCATGCACATAGTATTGAGGGTGTTGAGCACTCACTCTCATGTAGTTTCTGGCCCTGCAGTCATAGGCTCCTCCAGGATGTAAGGAACATGTTGAAGGCACAGTGCAGTGGAAACACCTGCTGTTGGCAGGCTGGTGCTTGGTGTTGGAGTCAGCTACTGGTTTGTCCATGAGGATGAGGGTGAAAGGATGCAGGGGGATACAGGATGATGGGAAAGAAGGGGGCATGGTAATAAGGGGGCATGGTAAAAAGGGGGGTGGCATACGAAGGATGCAGAGTAGTAGGAGAGAGGGGGTGCTGTTGGAAGGAAACTATGGGGTGACCGGAAAGTAAGGGAGGGTGCATCATCGTAGAAGGTCAAAATGCTCTGCAAAAGCATGGTGCTGATGGAAAGGGAGGTTGGGAAAACCTGCTGAGAGGAGCAAGCATGAGGTGACAGGAGAGATGTTCTGCAGATATGGTAATGGGGGAGGCACAGCACTTTTACAAAATACAAGTTGTACCTTGCTGCTGGGCTGCACAAGTCCACGGAGGTCTCCTGAACCTCTTGCACATGGCTGCAGAAACTCTCAGTCAGAGTTTCATACCTGATCAGGACAGAACAAGGTTGGAGGTGCAGCAAGCTAAGAGCAGACCAGCGTGAGTGCGCAGAGGGTTCAGAAAAGCTGAGATGAAGTAATACAAGGGTAGAGCTAGGGGGTGAGGGTAAGGTGCTGCTACCAGGGCAGAGCAGAGGAGTTGGGGCTCAATCTTGCACCTTGGCAGCCGGACAGTGCAGAAACACAGATGCGCCGGCCGCAGCATGGTTTCCAAAGTAGGGTTCTCTTCTGCTTCGGGCCTGTACCTGAAAGTTACACTCAGCGGGATTACAGTCCATAGCCCAGATCCAGGGGACAAAGGTCCAGGTCAGTCCTGCAAAATCTGGGATGGTTGGGATTTATGAACATGGGGTACATTTCAGGTCTGAAAGTGCATGTTATAACAAAATCTGTAAGACAATACTAGTCAGTACCTGTAGCCTGTAAATAAACAAATGGAACAATCAAATTCCTCCCATGCTGTTCTTTTTTTATCAGACATTGACTAGTAGTGGCAGCCATGTTAGTTGTCTATCAGAAAGTTATATTTAAATTTGCACAGTATATGGAGCCATAAGCTGAACAAGAATAAAATGCATTTCCTAAAATGCATGTGGTAAATTAAACTTACGTTAAGTACACAAACTGAAAACTGGATAGCGAAAGAGTAGACTTACAGGTAGCTTATGTTAGTACCTGATGTGTAATGAATGCATATTAAATTAATAACTATGAGGAGAGATTACTCAAAGACCTCATAAATCTTTTTTAATTGTCGGAGATTGTATCATATGCTCAAAAACATTCTGTTCAATTAATTTTCTTCAGTTTAACATTGCTTTGATGACATATTAAGTACTCTACTCCTCCCTTGGATTGCAAAGGTAACAGCACAACCTAGTGGAAAGATTTGAAAAGGCAAGTGAATTTTACAACAAATCAGTCAAAACACATACAACACACTTTCAAATAATAAAAACATGAAAAAATATAAAAGGACCCGCGCAAGGAGCCAATCAGTTGCACTGTAGTGCTCATGCACTGACAGGGACCATGCTGATAGCAGGAGAACTTGAAGAGAGAGAGGAGTACATCCCTGTGCTTGTTTCCCTTTCACTGCCCCTTCACAGGGTGAGTGTTTGGAGGAGAAGGTGTGTTGATTAGCTGCATCAGAGAAAAATTAGGAATTATGACCGGATAGACAGTTGGGCTGTGTGGCAGAGCTGTTTATACCTCAGGGCTGAATCGAAATACAAATGTTTTGGCAGGTAAACATCTCCCGTATATGCATGTCATCTGTGTGTTAGGCTGTTTCCCCAGATTTCAGCTTTAAAGAGCAATTCCAAACAAGATTTAAATCCACTCAATTTACTTCAATAGTAGTCTGGGAACCACAGCAATGTGAAACTAAAACAGGGTGTATAGCTTTCCTTAATATGAAGCCGTTGTAAACCACTGCATTTAGATTTCAGAGACCTCCTCACATATGGAGAAGAGTGAGTTTGCGCCCTAAATCTGTAATGTGATAATTCCTTCACTTATCGCCAAATATGCTCAAACTTCCAAGACAGGTTTGAATCTGATCACTTCCTACAAGGAACCTCTTAGTACTTACACTTTGATACACCAGGTTTCTGTGAGAACCTGCAGTGGATGTGTCTGAATGTTTCAAACGAACTGAAGAGGTAATCAAAAAAGAATACCAGATCAGAGTACTGACAAAGACAAGTGGGCTAGACTATATACATTTCAGCACCTACATTTCAGTTTTGACTGGATATAGTAAAATAATCAGCTATGATGACATGCAAAGTGCAGTTACCCATAAAGCCAACCAGTACAAAAAGAAAGTCTTAGAAATATGCCAGTTTCTGTGTTTATTCAAAAACAACAGCTAAATCACATTTCTACTCATCTCTTGCTCTATCATTAAGCTCTTCTGTAAGAAATACATCACAACGTGACATAGTCTGTTTATTTAAAAAGGAACACCCAAATGAACATAATTTCCAGCAGTGCGTCTGTCTCCTTTATCTGCTTACTGCTGTTGGAGAATTAACTCTTTTGCTTGCCTGGTTTTCAGATTAGAGCTGGTATGTTCTATATCAAGTGTGCTGGCAGTGATCCTATCTCTTTGCTTTGCCAAGTGAACCCAAGGTAACCCAACATAAGCTGAGCTGTGACATGTTTATTATGGGTTTAGCAATAAAGCATTTCTACATATAGCTAACAAATTGTTCTGATTAAACAGATCAGTGACATACCTGTCTTTCATTACAGGACTGATTGCACATGATTTATTATGCCGCCCGAAGTGTTTGCTTTTTCCAGGAAGAGGGGCTGCTAATATTGTTCAGATAAAGGGTAGCTGATTGGCTAGAATTTTTGAGACTCTTGGCTTTATTACTTGACACAAGATCTGCATATGTTAGGTCAAACTGCATTTTTAAGGCACAGATACGTTTAAAGTGGGACATGATTTTGATGTACAAAATGTTTAGTAGTTATGGCAACATCAGAAATAAACTGTTTACTGTAAACTCCATAACAAAGACTAGAGGCCACCACCTAAAACTGGTGGAGAAAAGATTTAACCACAAGGGGCGTATGGGGCTTCTTTTCAGTTAGAGCAGTTAAAGTCTGGAACTCGCTGCCACAAGAAGTGGTATCAGCAGAGAGTGTTGAATCATTCAAAAAGCATTTAGATACCTTCCTAAAAGACTGTAACATACAGGGGTAAAGGTGCACTTAAAAACAAGGTCACACAGGGACTCGTGTACACACATACACAATCACAAACAGACACACAAAGGTTGAACTTGATAGGCCTGTCTTTTTATTCAAACTCAAATACTATATAACTATGAAAAGTCAATCTTTTGTATACCTAAAGGAAACCGGTCGTGGGAGAAACATGAAAGATGCCTTTGCTGACCTCTTCTTCCAGAAATGTAACTTGCCTGGCCATCATGTTTGCCATCTTACTTCAAAACTTTGATCCACAACAAGAATTGAGATAAAAATGGAGGACCTAATTCCGATTTCCCTGATGTGCATACTTGTTCCAGTTGGTGACTCAAAGTCTTGAAACCAGCAGGTCTTTGTAGTAGCCAGGCAACTAGGAGTTCTAGAAGGAGGTCCGAAATCACTCCCATTTTTTTCCTATAATATGTTTACTTTAAAGATGGTGAAAGCAAACCATGAAACTTGGCCACCTGAATGTCCCCATGTGTGGCTGTTTTTTTTTTGGGGGGAGGGGGGTTTGCAGTGCCTTAGTCAGCCTCCTGTAGCTCCAAAGTTGGCACTCTGGCCCACCCCTTCCTGTCTTCAGCTCCTTATAACTGGTGCCCTAATGTGGGGTGCAGCCTCTCTTACCAGCTTTGGGACTTGGATGTACTTCGTGTTTGCTATCAGTTTACCGTCTCCAGAAAAACTCCAATATATATTGCAAGGATATCAGCAAACATTGTCAATTCCTACTTTCCCTGTTCTTTAAAAACGATATTACCTTACCATGGTCTTTTTCAGGCTAACAGCTTGGGAAGGATTACCTTTAATGTCCCCCACGTTGCTATATCAGTGATGCAATAGTAAATGCTGTGCAACAGTCTTGCCAAATATCTTGCAAAAAAGTAAATGCCTGTTGCAGGGGGGCAATTTCAATTTGATGTCAAGATTTGTGCAGACCTCCTGGAAAAGCAGCAACCAATTCTCATTCAACTGAACTCAATGGAGACCCTTATAAATACACCGCAATGAGTCTGAAAATGTGCATACATTGTGAATAAGACCTAATATTTCAAACCACTAAAAAACATACAGATGTTTCTTATCCAAAAAAAGAGCTCTGTCAGCTGTTTATGGCAAAACTGCCTCCAGCTAGAGACGGTTTGGAAACTAGATACTGAACAGCATGAGAGATGTTTCCAAGGATGCCTCTTTGTCTACTAACATTTTGCTAATTAAATGTTTCAGCATCAACTGCCTAAAATATTAAAGACAAGCTGTGAATATCAATCAGGGTGCCATACTGAACATCCTGGAATGATTTGCAAGAAGATCGTGTTTTCTTTAAAAGACGGGAATCTAATTACTTGCCGACAATGAAATTCGACTGAAATATAATCACAAGAGCTATTGGAGGTAGTACACACATGTATGGCACCATGCAGGGTCTGATCACATAAGGTCTTTTTCTATTGTTATTAGAAAATAATATTGGAACTTAAAATTACATTTGTTAGAACTAAAAATTAAGATTTGAAGCGCACACAAAATAAAGCCTTCTTACTTTTTATTTTTACTTACATTTTCCGCCCAACCATACTGTAGTGCACTAGTCTACCCCGCTATATTTTTGTCATGAACCTAGAACAGGATTTTTGTCTGTATTTTACCCTGACATAGGACATAGTGAGAAAATGATGTCTCTTAATCCGATCTTCTTTTCTTCGCTGACTCCTCTGTCCTTGCTGGCACTTTCTGTCCCAAGGTGTCTGCATGCGGGTGCACGCGTTCATAGGCTTACCTTGCGTCTCTCCTGGTCTCCCGACTGAAAATCCGAACTGCGCATGCGCCCACCCCAGGATGCTTTGCGTTCGGAGCAGTTTCGGATTTTCGGACGGGAGTGCACGGCGAAGACGGGGGTAAGTTTCAACAGCTTTTAAAGCGTTTTTTTTTACTTTTTGCATATATCTACTGCTTGCTAGAAGTAGATATATGCAAAAAAAACGGAGGGTTTAGAAACCCTTTAATACTGGAACCAATAGATTCTGCAGATGGCAAATTTTAGTTGTACAGACAGCCCTGTATAACCCCTCCCACTCTCAGAATGCTCAGCTTTGCAGTAAGGAGTACAATTACTGATCACAGAAAACATTGGGGAGGGTTCTGTGTCCTATAATTTACTTTAAGAAATGGATTTTATGGGTAAGAAAAAAAACTCCTATCTTCTTGATTGCACATCACAGGACATTGGGAGCTGATTTTGGAACCATTGGGACATCCAAAAGTAGTCAAATATACAGGCAGTCAACACAGCAACAATGGTTAACAGGCCCATGAAAAACGCTAACAAACTCCAACAAAGGACTGAAAGGAGCCCAAAAATCAGAGGACCATCTGAAGAACTTTACGACTGAAAGTCCACCTAAACATATGGATGGCATATCTAAGATGCTGATTGCGAGTCATGATCCCTACAACGAACAGGTGACTCAATCCAAGGGGCATTTGAGGACTCCCCCTACCCTGACAGGCTAGAATCCATTGTGAGCACTTTGAAGAACACAGGAAGAAAGGACTTCCCTGAGCCCAGCACTGGGTTGGAGATTTATTACTCCTGGCAAACCTTGTCTTGATTGACGGACAAAGGGGAGGTCCAGGGACTAAATGTGCTTGTCCCATGCAGCCAGAAGGTTCGGATGAATCCAATAATCTGCACTTTAGGATAACAAACCTCCCTGTGTGGATTGTGCAGCTGTGCTAAAAGGTATTAACCCTTAAATATGTATCAAGTGTATGCGCTGTGCATCAACCACTTGAAGTGCTAAAAGGTATTAACCCTTAGAGTGTGTATCAGGTGTACGCACTGTGCATCAACCACTGTGATAATTAACCTTTTGATACATACTCTAAGGGTTAATAACTTTTAGCACTTTATACATACTCTAAAGGCTAATACCTTTTAGCACAGCACACTTGATGTTATAGGTGGTTGATGCGCGGTGCATACGGAGGTTTGGATGCAATGCCCTGGAGTGAAACTGAGCATGTAGGCCACCATCGAAGGATTCCACCATAAATTCAAGCATTTTGCAAAAACAGATGACCAGGTAATTCCTGGACCACAAACTGCAGAGAGATTGGACACTTCTGGAGGAAGGAAGACCTTGGACAGTACTGATTCCAAGACTAGGCTCAGGTAAATGTAAGCAACTAGAAGGCCCCAGTGTCACCTTCTTGAGATTCAGGGCCCATCTAGAGCTCTACAAGGTTTGTAACGTTGGACAAATATTGGAGAATTAGGCTCGTGACTGCTCTCTCAGGAGAAGGTTGTCTAATATCCCCACTATGGGAACATGGGGATATTTTGAGATCAAAGTAGAGCCAAAACTGGGGTCAGCACCTTGATTAAAAACCTGAGGTACAGTGCACACAGGTTGGAATAGAAGCTCTGAAAGCTTTCTGCCTCTGGAAAAGGGGAACTATGACCCCCTATGAAAGGAGGTGATCTAGGGCAGCGAAGCGATCTGTCTTTGAGGAGATTTCGGCAAGTTGGAGAACAGGAAGCAAGGAGGAGACAGGGAACGAAAACTCTTGGTCACAACGCTCTGGGGATTGGGAATGATGTCTGTCATGTAAAGAGGGCTTGTTCCGAGATTTTGCAGGCTTCAAGGGCTGGAACGTACAAGGGAACTCAGTATCCAGCTTAGGGCTAGGTACCAGAGGCCTGGAAGGGATGAAAGGAACTTTTCTTAAAAGGAGGGAGCAGAGGATTTTGCTACTTTGGTTTGGTCTTCTTCTGACATAAAAAAGGTACTCTTTCCCCCCTCACTTCCTTGATACAAGAATCTAAGATTCACTGAAAGGGAATTCCCCAGCAAAGGGCATGCCCTTCGGGAGCTTCTTGGTGGCAGCGCCATATTGCATAACTGGGCCTGCACGGGGAAAAAAAAAAAAGCTTTAAAGAGAGCTTATAACCTGTGGTCCTAGAAAACAAGGACATGTTCTACAGGAACCATTGAAGTCTTGTTTAAGCAAGAAATGGCTGGGTCTACGAAAGGAACATTTCTTAAGAAACCCTCATTAACAGTGTATTGCTAAGCAAACTGTTTGGGAGGATTAAAATTGTTTTAGGGTGATCCCAATCACCATATAACACAAAGTACTGGGATGGTTTTAGCAGGTTTGAGCATTTTTAAGGAGCGCACACTAGTGAGCTTTGGTAGGGTCACCACAGGCGGCTCTAATTGTAGGCATGTGCAAACTTTGTGTATAAGGATAAAGATCGTATCCTTGAGTGTAGGAGGGATGTCAAGAAATAGGTCCCTTACCTGCGCTGAGTCCACATAACTGAATGCAGCCCCTAAATCTTCATTTTCAGGTAGTGCAAAAGCAGACAGAGGAAGGTCAGAAGGGGAT
>NW_017307339.1:283643-285299 GCF_000935625.1 Nanorana parkeri
CCAAACACCTCTCCAAACAGAAATGCATAGAACAGGACCCCTGATCTTCCGTCTGATGGAATCTGGATATGGTTCGCTAAAGCTCAACTGATGGAAAAAAATGAACCAGATGGCTGCTGAGTGATGCAACAGTGGCTGTGAGCAGGTCAGGCAAAATTGGTAGAAGAGTCTTAAAGTAGCAAAAGTGTAGAAAAGGATATGCTTCTCTCAGAATAAAGATAAGGCGTTCATCACCTAAGGACACTAGCATAAAACGGAGGCAGGCTGGGTGTGGGTTACACAGGGCTGTCCTTAGAGCTTTGATTTGTCGAATCACCTGTAGGTAGCTGCATGACACACTGCTTCCAGAATTAACTGTCTGTGTCCTATGATGTAAGATCAACAAAATCTTAGCTGTTTCCAAGGATGATAGACAAAAGAGGGTAGCCAGACATGCAGGCACAATCTAACCAACTTCAAACAGCTGCAGCTTCTGGCACAGTCTTAAAAAGGCTCTTAGGTGACTGTTTATGTTTAGGTTATCACAAAGAGTAGAAGAGAAGAGCTTATCCTAACCTGACCAATTACCATTTTTCTTAAGAACTCGCAATTGAAGGTACATGTGGGAATCTCCAATATAGGAGATCACCAATTGTCATTTTTTTTCTTTGGTGTCTAGGTATTTCCCCCACATTCTCATAGTAGAGTCTGTGGTGTCTGACAGAAAGAAAGCCTGATATATCAAAGTATCAACAAAAGTAATTCTCTCATAGATGACAGACACCATTAATATGTAAATTAAGAGCAGTGTATATAATCACTTTTTGAATAACTGCAGATGCAGCATTTGCATGCAATCCTGCAACACTTAACCAATCTTCTAAGATCCTTCTAAGCCATTAATATCACAGAAATGCTAGGCTCATAAGTCAGTTTTATGTACTATAAGTATTATGTATACTAAGAAAAGCTGATTATGGGAAATGTAGCTGTAAATACGTTCCCTGGAAGATACAGTTTCCAAAGTATAGGGCATTGTGTATGCTGTATTCTCCTTGGTACCTAACTATATTTTCTAGGATGCACACTGAATACACAGAATGACAGAATGGCAGGAATACCGTGTACTATGCTTTGGCTCAAAATCAATGGGTACAGAAACACTTCCAGAATAAATAACAGGATTTAACAAAGCAGGAGCTTTTGTGGCTCTCCCATTTTGTGACAAGCCAAAAGTCAGACACTTACAAGCCAAGCTTCCCCTCTATATTCGCCAAGGCGCTGTCACCTCCTGCTGCCCTAAATAGTGTTTTCGCGGGATGAACACTAGAGGTTTGACTATAATCACCAAACATCTGGTTTAACAGACTTAAAAACAGTACAGACACAGAAATTCAGCAGCGACAACATCCCTGGTTTCTTGTTCCCATTTAATGGCTTGTGACTGTTGTTTTGAATTTGATCTTAGTGAGAGACAGAGAAGCTTAGTGTTTTGATGTGACCCGACTACAACTGCACTGCCTATCCAGATTTCAAAGTCTTCTTCTCCAATACTTCTTCCCCCCCCCATATTATATAAACATCCACTAGAACTGTACCCCCCACCCCCACACATATATATATATATCAGCTAAGGAACTACAAGTCCAAGTATGCCATCATTGTCCCTGTACACCC
>NW_017307339.1:285393-308167 GCF_000935625.1 Nanorana parkeri
TTTATAATTAAAAAAAGTTTCCTAATTAATTGATTCCGCCTTCCGGGCTTGGTCAGACATTATAACGTGTTCCTAACAATTATTTTGACATAACATAAGAAAACTAACTTTTCAACTTCAGTACCGAACATCAGCACAGTTCGTTCAGCAGACAGCAAAACCGTAGCTTGTCTCTCCCATCATAATTCACTCCGCTCTGCCCGTCCCCCCAGGGGGGGGGTGTCCCCATGCCCCTCCCTCCCCGATTGTTGGCCTATCAAAGGAGACTAACAGCCTCTACTCCTCCCATTATGTCAGTTTTAAAAAATCTCCAGTTCCCCGCCATCAGTATCGTTTTGTGGATTGAGAAAGAGGCTGTGCCTTCAAACACACAGCTGGTACCGCACTGAGAGCCCTCACCTTTGCTAAAACTCTCCTCTTCTCCCTTCCTAAGCCGCTGCGGCTCGGCCTGGCCAGCCGAGTACGTGGGCTGTGAAATTTCTTCACACTGCTCCTAAACCTGTCACTACCTACACCTGAAGCCATCCATCTTTGGATTTAGGTTGCTCCCCTGGTTTCTGACACTTAGACACCAGGACACCTCCTGACACATCAGCTGCCTTTTAACTGTAAGGCTTATTGTCAGTTTTTTCACACATCACTAAACATCAGCATTCCCAGGTTAGTAGCGCTCCTACAACTTGCTTGTTTGTCTGTCTTACTCAAGCTCACCAAAAGAAAATTTCAGGGGAGAATCACTAGGGCTGAGATTTGACCCTTAATGGTAATTAAGGCCAAATGTTGACCCAGACTGGAGAAAAAAAAAAGGATTCATCCCACAGAGTAGTTCCTGGGATGGAAATTTCCAGCCTTTAAAAACATTGGGATACCTGAATCAGGCAGGCCCCTATCTCTCAGGACCTCGCTTAAACAACCAAGCCATTAAAAGCCAGAAACCGAGAAGCAGGGTGGAAAACTGGTCCTTGAGACAGAAAATCTATAATGTTTGGGAGAAACTGACCAGCCTGAGTGAAGAAAATAATTAGTCTGTGGCTATATTTGCTTTAAAATGAAAGATAGCTTAACTAGAAAAATACCAGATACAAACAGATCCAGAGATACAGTCAGCTTTCTTGGAAAAGTTGTACTTGGCTCCTGCAATTCCACCTCTTTATTGCTTCTTTAATGTGATGATCAACCTGAACTACTAATTTACGGATAGGGAGAATTAGGAGGCAAAAATATCAGTTGGCAAGAAAGAAGAAGTCAAAATCTGCATATCATTGCATCTACCTATCTTGTTGGATCTACTGATCATGTTAAACAGTTTTCACTAAAATTAATTTTCTGCTTTTGCCAATTCTCATTATCCGCTCAATTAAGTATGTAATCATAGGGGCATTGTAATCTTGATACCAGGTAAATACAATGTCAGGGTGAAAATGTGTGTGGGTTAGATGTCCTTTAAACCACTGATGCCTTCCAGCTTATCAGCATGCCAAGTTCATGTTTCCGGAGCAGCATCTTACAATTAGTTTGGGCCTGTTTCATCCTGAATAGAATTGTTTTCTCAGATCTGTGCGCACTACATTACCTAAAGCTTGTTATCACAGTCCACATTTTAATGCCAACGTGATTTAATCTTACTATACAGTTTTACCTTCAGAAGTTCAACATTTATAAGCATTTTTAGGGAATTTTTCATTTTGTCTTCAGCTTCTGCAGTGCAGTCACTTGGTTTGTTTTACACATAACTAACTTTGCCAATGATCAGAGATGGTAAGTATTTACACTTTAAAAAAAATGGCTACTGAACACCAATCTACCAGTGTATATCGAGTAAACTGAATATGAATGTAATAACGCATTTATATATTTTTTATGCTTTTCACCTCTATTCCTGTTACATACAATGTAGAAATTATGCTCACAGTTCTGCCACTGCTGTTCAGAGGAGACAAGTCAATAAGCTGTAGGCATTAACGACATATTCAACTGCTTCAGTACTTTAGCAAATCAATACAGATTTGTGCTACACATTCAAAAATCCACTGCTGAGCAAAACACTAAAAAAGGACCAATCAAAGTAATTTACAGTTCAACTGACCTTTCTGCTTTTCTCTGTTTTCCTTGATTCCTTGGTGCATTTATTTCTTTGTTCATTAAACATTTTAGACAGACCAGCTATCGCATCTGAGCCTGAAGTTCTACTTTCAGGGCCTAAAATCAATTAAATGAAACATCTAATTAGTGATCAAAAAGTCCAGTCTGTAAGCTCTTGCACTACTTAAAGTGTATAAAATAGACATGTTAATCACTTGTTCTGATCATATGCAAGTCCACTGAAAAATATATGTCTAAATGTCTCGGGGTTTATGACCAAGCATACCAAGCATGACACAAAGTGTACTAGATAAAGGGGTAGCCCGAGGGCAAATGCTAGCTTTGCATTAACAATATTTCCAGTGTAATATTTCCATGGATGAGAGATAACAGGGAAGGACGCTCACAGGCTATTGGATTATTTACATGTCATTACATGCAGCAAGCTGTAGCCATCAATCAGCTTTTCCTGTTTTTGGTACTGTATCATTGCTGGTGGCAGGGCTAAGAGGAAATAAGAACCCTAATTGTCAGACATGAAACAAGCCAATATACACAACTTTAAATTTAAAGTGAAAACCCAATCCGCTGTTTTTGGAACAAAAATCCAAATGTCACATGGGAAATGTAAGGACATTCCTATATTTACCACCACTGCCAAACCAAGAAATGAGAATCTGGTGTTGCAGATTAGGTGAGAATTATAACAACCTTCATAGGGATTATTCAGAACCAGTTTTATTTACATCCAGATATCTGAGGTCTGGTGTTCTCTTTGGTATTATTAACCACTTGAGTCCTGAGAGTGGCTATTTGCCCCAGCACCATATTAAATTGCTACTGGGAATCAGTGACTACCATGGATCCCGGCAGGGATTCAGGCTGGAACTGCCAGCATTTTGTACTAAGCCCAGGAGCTGAAACAATTAGCTGATATCTCTACAGTTCGTGCCCTATGAGTGCACCATAGAAGCTGAAGTACACACTATGCTACTGCTTAGTGTACACATTGGAAGAGTAGTGATGTCACGTTCACTGCTATAGTTATCTGCTGCAGCACAACTGTACGGGGATCTGGATATGGTCTCCACTGACCAGATGTAAACACCCCTACCCTCATTAAGAAAAAAAGATAAAAATATTGCCACCCATATTGAATTCCCAGGTCGCAACAATGATGTTGGATGATCTGGATGACATTTGCGGTTAACTGTGCAAGCAATAAATGCTCAAGTAAGTGAACACAATGCGCTTCAAAGTTTGAATTTGAACCTGTTAAAAAAGTCACCTTTGTGCTAATTTGCCTTTTACCCTACTCAACCCAAGTTACGCAAAGCGTTTTTCCCCCATGTGTGTGTGTATGTCACAATGTAGCGTCGAAAGGGAATAAAGTTCTCCTAAAGTAAATGCATACATTTATTGTGAGCTTTACCATTCCTCTATGTTAAATAATAGTCACAGTATTGTGATATTAGTTTAATAAGCAGACTTTGATTGTATTTTGTGGTATATATACACATGGGTGCACACATTTTGTAAACATTTTAAAAATTACAGGGAAATGCTTTGCTATGAAATAAAAATGTGTGCCTAAAATTGGACAGGTAATGTACCAAAAACATCTTACAACTGAAGGAATTTTGCATGGAGGAGTAGACAAAAATGTCACAAAGTCCATGTTAGAGCCTGGTAGGCAGTTATGAATTTTTTTCTAAACAGGGCAATTGCAGCTTTAGACCACAGTACATCTATTGATATTTTTGCTTGAACATTTATTGAAACTGCAACTTTTCCTTAGTATATCACCTTTATCTGTAGGCACTGTTTGAATAAAAATCTATTGTTTGCCTGTTCAAATATGTTGAACATGTCTTACATTTTCATGGGGTCTACATACCATTTTTACCTTTTGTTTGCACAGGTTCTTAAAGGATCAGTATTAACCCTTATAGCAACAAAAAATGAACATTCCCCAAATAATGCACTGGATAAATAACATATGCAAAGCTGAATATCTCACTGCTCTACCTGAAATATTGCTAATGTGAGAATTGTTAAAGTTGGAGATCCAGTGGATAACTAAAATCCAAAGATTTGGGTAAAAATCCGAACAGAGGTCTTTTAGAAAATACTAATAATTATTTGAGCTAGTAATACAAATAGTGTATAGCATTATTCTTCAGTAAACCTAATAAGCAAACTAGCACTGAAAAATTAAACAGACAAATGCTGCTTCACTTTGTACAAAACAATGTGAATATATATCTGGTTGGGACTACTACTTGTACTTGGGGGGGGGGGGTTATGCTTTATATGAAATTGCTTTATTTGGAGATACACTTTAAGGTTTGGCTGTCAGTGTATTTCTTGCAGTGTATCTGTAAAACATATGCGATGAGTCCAGTCTGGAGCATCACCTTGCTGATGGCACCACAGTTGGGTACCAAGAAAACCATGGAGCATTCCCCCAATAGATCTCAGATGGTTAAAATCAGTGCTGTTTCTATAATCAAGACCATAATTAGAATTAATAAAATTCAAACCTGGAGTTATCAATGGTGATCCTAACATGTGGACAAAACTGTACAAGCACATGTTAAATGGAACATAACAGGTACACCCTCACTTGTCTTCAGTTGAGATCTCTTGTGCCCAAGATGGACAAGGAACCCTAGGCCTATGTTGTTAATGAGACCTAAAGCCTAAAAGTTCAAATAAAGCCATGCTCCTCCTGACAGAGCTATAAAGTTTTAAAACCTCCATTGCCCCTTTAAGTAGGGTACACATCGAACAAATTTTGACTGTAGTGACTTAAAAAAGTTGAAGGAGCATGTTGAATAATTTTTCTCAGTCGAATGAATCGCTAACAGTGAATGTGGTTTTCCTATTGGAAACTTAATTAATTCCAAAATCAAATGTTAAATCAAAATCAAATGAAATTTCAAATTACATTTGTCAAGTCTCTGATGGAATTATTGAATGTTGAGATTTTTCGTATGAACCTGCGTTTGAAAATCTCCCCACATATACCCAACTTAGAGCTATACCATTTGGCAAATGAAAGGGGATTAATGGCAGAAGGGGGGCGAAGATTAACCAGTGCTTAGTCAGAAATCAAGGCCTGAAGTCAGTATACAGCATGTGCCTGGAATTCAGTCATCCAAAAGCAAATGGGAACGTATTCAAAAACAACAGCAAGTACTTGCAGGCACAATGTATTGCACTTTAACAGTGATAAAGATGCAAACTGGATGGATTTTTTTGATAAAACAATGTGCATCAAACAGTTGCTATGGCTTTTTTTCATAAAATACTGTTTTCCCTTCCCCCCCTCCCCCCATCTCAGTGCCGCTGATCTTCCCGAGCCTATTTCAGCCACTTCTTGTCTACGCGCAACTGTTCCAGCATTGACCCCCACATCATTGCCCTGTACTGTCTTCCTGACAGTGACGACGGTGGACATTGCCTGCCCAACCTGCAAAGGCACGATCACTTGTAGTATCCACCTGGGGTAGACTGACAGGATGACATCGCAGGACTAGTTTGTTAAGTAGTTTGGAGACAGCTGTCAACCCATAACAAAACCCACTGAATAGGACCATCAAGGAAAGATCATCATGTTTTATTTCAATAAAATAAAACTAGAAAATAACTTTTAAAATGAGATTTTAGCAATTGAGTTTACTTTAATATATATACTGTACACTTTGGAGGACATCCCAGGCTCGTTTTTAAAGCTCATCAACCACTAAACTAGTGGCAGTTCTCAGTAGCTCAGGTGCACTTTAACCACTTAACCATTTTTCAGTATTCAGCCTGCGGTATTTTGACTGACATTTATTCGGCATGCAACGCTATACTGAAATTTTATAACATTTTTTAGGGACAGATAGAGCTTTCTTTTGGTGGTATTTAATCACCACTATGGGTTTTTAGTTTTGACTATATAATAAAAATAGTACCGAAAATTGAAAAAAAAATCCCTTTGTTATGTTATAAAACATATAATTACTCAATTTTTTTGTAAAATATTAAAGATGGGGTCACGTCAGGTAAATAGAAACCAAGCATGTCAAGCTTTAAAATTGAGTGTGGCCGCAAAGTCGCAAAAAACAACCATGCCCAAAATTGGCCATAGGTGACGCTTTAAAAGCTATTACCGCTCATCATTTTAGTGTAATCAGTGATTAATGGGCCTAGAATTATTGTTCTCACTGCGACTTTTGCGGTGATATCACGCTTCCCCTCCCCTCTATGTCCAGTGGCCGGCCGTGTACTGCTCCCGGCTGCTTGTGTCTCTGCATGTGGGCTTCCTTTTTGCCGTAGTCTTCGGGGTCCCCCCCTCCTGTGGGGGTTTGATGACCACGGCAAATTAGGTTCCAGAGCACAGAGCAGGGCAGAGAACGGTTCTCTACTCTGCTCCATGTGTGTAGTGACACAGGAATGCAGCCTTCCTGTCACAGGAGAAATAGCACAGTGCTGTGCTAGAACTCCTGTGTTGGAGTTGACAGGGTCAATAAAGAGAACATGTCACCTCCTAAAGCTATCACACAAGGGCTTGTTACCCTTGTGTGATAGCAATAAAGTCAAGTAAAAAAAAAGAGAAAAATAAAATATATAAACACTTAAAAATGTAAACATTAAATTGGAAAAAATAATAAAAATGTAAATACATAAAAATAGAAGAAAAAAAAGGCGATAAAGTAAAAAATAACAAATAATGAAAAATAAATATTACAAAGCAAAAAAAAAAAAGTTAAATAAAATCTAAAAAATTTAAACCAATCCCTATCATCTGCATGTGAATAAACGCATACATGGGGCATTGACTCCCCACTATGTATATAGAGATCACTGTGTGCTATACTTCCCACTGTGTATATAGAGACTTATGAGACTCATTTTTTTTGCACTTAACTTGATTGCTATAACATAGGGGACTAAAAAGCCCCTATGGGATAGCCAAAAAACAATGACAGGTCCTCTTTATGGAGACATCAGGGGTCTTTAAGACCCGTAATGTCACCTAGGGCCCCCCAAAGAAGCTGATGAAGCAGAGGTCTGCTTCATCAGCTTCTTCTCTGGCTCTCAGCCAGAGAAATGACAGCTAAAAGGTGGAAGTGAAGTAATAGACATTGTTTCTGCCTTGAGGGCATGTTCACACCATATGCAGTGCGTTCCGTCCAGGTGCTGGCCGGAACGCACTGCATCGCATTGGGGCGGCTCACTATTTCGTTGGGCTGGAGGGGGAGTCAGGCCATTGAAGTACCAGCTGTTTACACTCCCGGCGGTATCCTGGGGGGGGCGCACACGACCAGAAAACAAAATGACGTACAATTACATGAACTAAACGGGAAGCATCTGCCGTCTGCCCGTTTTTTTTCCAATGAGTGGACGGCAAGGGGTTAATAAAAATGATCATGCATTTGAAAAAAAATACACTTAGAAGGTTTACAATATGTAGCTGGGGTAATCAATTTTCTGTATATAAAAAACACAAAAACAAATCACAAGTATTAGAAAGAAAAGATAGCACAATGCATCTCCCCTGCAGATTTCCTAGGTCATGCCCCATCAAGTTCTCCCTCTTGTGTGCACACTCATCCTCCCACGTGTATGGCAGCATCATATAAAAAACTAGATCCCACCAAGAGAAAGTAAGGCTTAATTTTTGTGCACCTCTGCACCGCACGTCAGAAAATAAAGCTTCTTAGTACAACAAAGTAAAATGCACAAAAAATGTTTTATTGATCCAGATTAAAACTGGAAAAAGAAAAGATGTATCCAAGTCTGTTATTAAGAGCCTCAGGATGCAAAGCCCATTACATGACTATCCCACTGTGCTGTACATCTCTGCATGCCTACATTGAAGATGCTGCTTCGTTACTTTGGCTTTTAATATGAATCAATAAAAGTCTTCTGTTTGCCCTTATGTTCTTTGTGCTAAAAAAAGTCATATCTTTTCTGCTAAGAAACACACTGCAACATGACTATAGAAAAAGTCAATGCAGGAATAAAAATAAAAATCCCTCAAGAATGAGACATATTTAAAAAGATGGAGGACTCTGTGAAGCAAGGATGAAAGAATTATAAAGTGTTACTTTCAGTGCAAGCACTACTCATAACCTTTAACAATAAAAAGTATGTGTAAAAATACCATTAGAGAAATGTAAATATCTGGCATAGTTTATATTATCAGCTATTTTAGCGTAATTTAGACATATGGCAGCTAGCAGTAATCAACTATGGGTTTCCTTGGACATCATTCAGTAGTGTGAAGGATATCTCACTATCATTGCCAACACTCCCAACCTTATTTGAAATATGTTCAGATTTTTTTTTCAGCACCGGAAATGTGATATTTACCCAATTGCTGGTCCAAACAAGAGTAACTAGAACACCAGGTACTGAGTTCCTCAGTACTGTCGACACAATAAAAGGCAGGGCATCTTTTTATTGATGCTCAAAGCATTATTTTTTAATGTTCCGTGTTTCAAGGGCTTGGTCAGATTTTTTTTTATGCAGTCTGTCCCCATTGAGGTTAGATTTCCCTGCATTTCTGGTTCAGGAGAAAGAAACAGCTAAAAGAAAATCTATCAATGAGCAAAAATCCCACTTATGGTAGCCGGAATGGATTTCCCCTCTTCTGTCCTGGTGACAGCCATAACATTTTGGATTCCCATTGATAATGGTAATTGTGATAATTGTCCCCAAAGCAAGTAATGAGGTTAAATCTATCCAAGAAAGACACTGGTAGCAATAAAAACCCAAACAGAGGTTCTAGCCCTTCTCCAACTCTATCCAAGGCAGCAAAAAAAAAAATAAAGAATTTGGTTGGAGCTTTATGTTGAAAGAACATTTAGGCAGCAACATGCATTTTATTTACACACTTTAGGGCATTTTTATTTCATTAAAAGGAGAACTATGGGGTTAGGGCTTTTCCCCATAGTTCTCCTTAGGGTAACGGGAGGACACAAACTAGCGTCCTCCCGTCACCCTAAGCTCAGTATACCGCGAGCTACAGCGCGCGGTATACTGAGACGCCGCAGCGGATCCCGACATCGATGTCGAGATCCGCCCAGCTGCGTGAGTGACAGCTGGCTCTGCCTATCTAGAGGCAGAGCCAGCTGTACCCGCCCCCTCCCGTTCCGCCAGTCAGCGCTGGTGGATCGGAGCGGGGAATCCAGCCCCTCCGGTATGTGTTCGCTCACTTCCCGATCTACTGAGCCGACCTGCGACAGTCTCATTGTCACAGGTCAGCTAGAACTATGAGGTGAGTGAAAAGCACTCACCTCATAGTTCTTTTTTAACCTCTGATTTAGCATTGCTGCTAAACCGAGTTCTAATACAAGAAAAAAAACTTGACCATTTTTAAAATAAAATTGTGAGGCTGATCAAAGGCCGCAAAGGAAAGAGAAGAATGCTATAATTTGTAGAGTATGCTTGTACAGATTACTGCTGGTCAACATGGGGGGAAACAGTACATTTAAAATATTTCATGATAATTTGTGCCATTGGTTCAAAGGACAGTTAGGAACACCGGGGAACAACCTCATCTATTGCCCTTGTAAATTAAGACATGACAAAACTTGCACCTGGGCCGAGGGAGTGCTATAAAAAAAGCCTAATCAGTTAGTTATTATGCATGAACTAAAACATTTTCTAGTATAAATAAGTTGGGGTTCAGTTATTAAGGACCAAGACTGGGGAAAAGATTTGGTGTCAACATACAGTATTTCGTCATTTACTGTTCCTTAAACAATTACATTAAAAAAACCTGTCAAGGTGAAACACTTTTGTAATATAGTATTTGTCTAATTTTTTATTATTCTTCATTCCAGAAAACCTTTTGGCGGTGTTCCAGCCAGGGTTCTACTTTAAACAGTTTATTGTTAACTGCATGGCAAAGGTGTGCTTTCTGATACCCTATACCTGGACAGGAAATGAGGAGACATTACCACAGGGTTACAATAAAGGAGGATTGTTGCCCTCCTTACTGGAAAGGGTGCTCTGAGTGACTGCGGATGGCACCGCAAGTTGCAGATAGTAAAAAAGAAATGTCACCAGCACAACAAACGCCTTCAAGGATAATCAATCGTGGATTTATTGAAAACTCACTCCGAGCACCCTTCCCCACACATGGGGCTTTCCGGTAAGGAGTGCAACAAACCTTAATTATTGTAACCCTGTGGTAATGTCTCCTCATTTGATGAAGGGACCCTGTGGGGTCCCGAAAGCGCTTGTGTATTTCACATGAGTTTTCAATAAATCCACGATTGATTTTCCTTGAAGACGTTTGGTGTGCTGGTGACATTTCTCTTTTAATCATATTACCACAGGGAACACAGACAGCAGCTGAAACTGGAGAGGTTCTAACCCTAATCCACTCCACGAAAAACATTCCCTGGAACTCTCTCACAATCTTTAGTGTCTCACACAATCTTTAGACACCTCTCTCCTATCCATGTTGGTAAGGTAACATATGATCCCAATAAAATTTCAGATAGAATATTGTCTGTGACAATACTTACACATGTGATACCATTTACTTGAACATTGAAGAGGTCTTAGCCCCTCCAGTTTTCTTATCACCTATATGGCGGTATTAGTAAATGTCACAGCCATAGTGCCAGAATGCAAAACTGTTTCTACATAAAAACACCATCACTTTGTTTCTCACATCTGAAATAGCAAGAAAACTGTCACATGGCTTTTATGCATTTGGAAAAGTACTTCCTAATATGGCCAAACACCAGAAAAGTGTTGCAAATACTTGATTGAATTGTCCCCCATTGCTTTTACTGTGGTCCGTTTACCCTTTATGGAGATTTGTCAGACACCTTTCAGACACAAATAAAACAAATCTCCCAAAAAGGGGCAGATACAATACAACATTGACAAAGGCTGCAATCATTCTCTGCTTTAAGGGCTTTATTTCTCATAAACTAGATTATCTCAACCTGTAATGACAATTTTCTCATTGCCCCGAAAGACACTTTAAAAAGCTCAACTGTTATCAGCCAGAACCCAGCAGAATTTTAGAAATCTGAATGAACAATATTTTAATGCAATTAACTGGGGACATTCCCTGACGTACAAAACTATAAATCACTACGTGAGATCAGAAAAGAATTTTAAGCTGCAAATTCCTACTGAGAGGCACCTATGCATAAGTGTGCAAGTAGCCCACAAGCTAACGGCCATTTGGTGTTACTGCTTCACATTTCACAGATTAAGATCCTAAACCTAGAATGGAAATTTCTGCTGCCAGAAGATTCAGATCAATAACTAATAGCTTTTACAAGAAAGAAAAAAAAAGTTTATTATTGTGAACTACTAATCAATCAATTTCAGATTTAGTTCTAATTTAAGGAACAACTCTGGCATGTACAAAATAACTCCTGCAGTGGGGCTACCCCCACACTGAAAAGCTATGTGCTCATTTTGGTGTTAAAAAAAAGCCTCTTCTCCCCCATGCGCCGGCAGTCTAAAGATCTGTGACGTCATCACGTCCATTGACTTGCGCTAGACATAAGGGTGCCAAGGGGCATTTCAGCCAGAGCCGAGGGGGAAAGAGTTAAGTGGTCAACACGGATCAGGTGAATGTATCTGATCCTAGACCAAGATGAGAACTTAACCCCCGCAATGAGGGGGTAGCCCCACATCTAGAGTTAATTTTTTTTACATGCTCTGAGGCCTTTAAGGAATGTGTATTTGCATTTTTACTCCCTTCATAAGTGAAAGGCAAAGACAATGAACCAAGAGGTGAATCCTAACTTTTTCAGTACTCTTGTATCCCTCGGTTGATGTATTTGTCCTCCACCAGCAGCACATGTACCTCACAGGCTATTTCTAAAACGTTCAGGGATTACCACAGCACTGCTTCTTGCGGTAAGGAAATCATAACATATTGGGGTTTGGCAAATAATAGAACTAAAACTACAACATAGAAAATAGATAAAAAATATATTTTATTAGACATAAAAAGTATACAATGAAAACAAACAGAACGGGGGATTGTGAAAACCAAGGCATTTACACAAACTTCATAATTGACATAATTGACGTTTACAGATAATATATATCTTAAAGTATATGTAAACCCAATCACTAAAATCTCATAAGATTGAATATGTTAATTTAATTTCAAAAGTAATTTCCAATATTTTTCATTCAACAGCTTTCATTGAATTAATATTAGTGAATCCTTCCATGAAGGTCCTTGTTCAGGCACTACCTGTTATAGGATAACAGTGATCTGTCCCTACCTCATAATTGTCCTCCACTGTCACCAGCTCTCCAAAGTGGCCATTTAAATGTTTATTGCACAGACATGGTCCGCTGTTGTCAACATCAGGAGACCCACCCTGAGAAATGTCAACCAGCCATGGTAAGGGTGCTTGCATGGCTGCAAAAAGACTGCAGGAGATGCAAGTTTTATATATAATGTTACATTGGGCTCTAGCACACTTGAAAAATGTAACTTGAGCATATATTCAGTAAAAACAAAAAAGGTAAAAATGATCTATAGAGATATAATCAGCTCAATTTACAGTGGTGTGAAAAAGAAAGTACACTCTTTGAATACTATGGTTTTATGTACCGGGACATAATGAACAATCCTGCGGTCCATAGCAGGTCTTGGGTAAATACAATGTCAGATGAACAACAAACACATATCATATTACACCATGTAATTATTTATTTTAAAAACAAAGCCAAAATGGGGAAGTTATATGTGAAAAACTAAGTACACCCTTCCTGCTTCCATAGAAATTAAGAGGCTAACCAGCCAAGTGCTGCTAATGAAATGCCATTGATTAACTGATCATTAGCAAGTGTGACTACCGCTGTAAAAGCTGAAGTTTTAGCAGTTTGCTGGTGTGAAGCATTCATGTGTGTGCTACCACAATGCCAAGGAGGCAAGACATCAGCATTGACCTTAGAGAAGCAATTGTTGCTACCTATCAATCTGGGTAGCGTTTTAAGGCTACTTCCAAACAACTTAAAGACCATCATTCTACAGTGAGGAAGATTATATATAAGTGGTTACATTTACCCAATTTTAAGACCTGCTAAGAACCAGATGATTTTTATTATGATACTTAAAACCATAGAATTAAAAGAGGGTGTACTTTCTATTACAACTTTTCATGCAAAAGCTAAGATAAGACTCATCCACATCTAAATCTACCTATTAATCTCTTAATGTCATGTGCAACATCAATGTATAAAACTGAAAGATGTGAGGGATTGGACCAATAGAAACACAAGGAAATACTGAAATTAATGAAAACATCCTCATCTGCCTCATTACAGATTTAGTAATTATTAAAGATTCCTTTGCTTCTGTAGTCTTTCAAAATGGTGAAAGGGTTTTCTAAAGCCTCCGGTTTTTTTTTGCATATATTTACTGCTAGCAAGCAGTAGATATATGCAAAAAGTTTTTTATAAAATTTAACAAAACCCGCTTTAACAGCGGTTAAAACTTACCCTGTCTTCTACGTGCTCCCGTCAGAAAATCCGAAACTGCTCGGGCGGCCGCATAGCATTTTGGGGCGGGCGCCTGCGCAGTTCGGATTTTCGGATGGGAGACGAGTAGACACACAAGGTAAGTCTATGGACTTGCATGCAGACATCGCGGGACAGGAAGTGCCAGCAAGGACAGATGAGTCAGCGCTGGATCGGAGAGCCGCCGCACCGCTGGAGGGACAGATGAAAACATCAGGAAAGAAGAAGATCGGATTAAGAGACATCATTTAAGCTAAGTGCTAACATTAACATTGGGGGGGCGGGGGAAATATTGGACTTTAATGTCACTAAGTTTTTTTTTTAGACCATTATGGTAAAAATAAAACAAAAAAAAACAGTGTTTCCCCCAGTACACACAATATTCAGGGTGGATATACATGTTAACTATTAAAAGGGTATACCCTGACAATGAACTTTTCTTATTTGCCTCTCATGTTCTATAAATTTAACTGAAAGTGTTTTGTTAAGGCTTTTAGTCAAGTACAAAAAAATACATGTTAAATCTTGTGGAGTTGTTAACTTCCTGTGCTCTTGCATCTGCTTCACTTAGCATTGTCCCCTGCTACCTCAAAATGACAACTACCACCCCCCTGCATATGAATACGAGGAGAGGAGTGTTTTGTAGTCCTGTGCTAGGGTAGCAACGCTGCTCCTCAAGTACACAACAGTGAATGAACACCATCACCCTTGTGCAGAAGTTGGCAGGATCACAAGCTGAAACTAAAAGAAAAGAGAAAGCCTGAAAGATGGCAATGAAAAAATAAATAAATACTGAAAATTTAGAATCCATAACATTTTGCACAAGGTTTCCATATTTCAGTAATTGCTTACTGAAACCCAACCACTTTTATAAACAAAATCCGCTGACTTTTTTTTATCCATCCTGAGCTGAGGAACAATTCTAGGGAGAACATCACACACATACACACACCACACTGCAGGAACTACAAAAGAATTGGTCATTGGCAAACAAAAACTGCAGGCCAGCCGAGGCAGGATAATCTCTCCCACAACAAGCATGCCTCAGATTTGTAGCAAAGCAGTACTGAGGGCATGGTCATAAAACACAGAAGGGAAGGACCTGTGTCCCTCAGAGGATTCCAAGAAAAAGATTTTATGGAGTACAGAGATCCTAATTTCTTACTCGGCCACCTTCGGGACTGTAAAATGTGGCTGCTTGTGCTACAGTGGGATGACAAAATGTTGGAAGGGATGTGGCTATCAAGATTGTCAATGCTAATTCACGAGCCAGTAGCTTGTCAATCAGCAGCTGGCCACACATAGCCCTGCCCACTGATCTCTGCATTGACAGAATGGATTGTGCTTTAGAAATCCTCCCACTGTGATCTGCAGTGTCTAAAAGGTGAAGCATGTGAGACACAAATGAAGGGGGATTTGGATGACTCAAGGAAAGTTAAACTTTTTCTTTTTTGCATCACAGTAACTGGATTTTAAACCTATTTGGACTGGCATACAGGAGCCGTCAGCTGTACTCCCTTACTGTATATGGGCAGCAGCTTTTTACTATTTCTGTCACAGCTTAGAATATAATAATATGTACTGATATACATAATCTCATTATCAGTTTGTTTTAACATATTACATTCATACCACAATTTCAGTCAATACAATTATAAAATCGACAATTTTCTTATTATAAACAGAATAAAACCTACAGAAAAAGAAACATATGCACCACTCATCCTTCCCCACCCTGCTTTACTAAAATGTTTCGTCCTCCGGGACTAGAGGTACTACAGTAAACTCTTGTTATCCGGTATTCATCTAACCAGAATAAAAATCCTGTGTACTCACTGTTCTGCAGCACGTATTATCCTGGAAAAGATTGTGTGCCCTTTTTTTAATAGTAACTCTCAAGCAACCAGAAACTACATTTATCCGGAATTCACCAATCTCTGTGAATGCCGGATAATGGGGAGTTTACTGTATAAAGAAATGAAAATTCACAGACTTTTCATTCACCTTAAACACACAAAAAAAAAGGGCTGCCTTTTTATTTAAGAGCTTACTAATACAGGTGTATGTCATACTTATTTCTTTTGTTTCTTGCAAGTGGGAGAAACATCACTCTTATTTCTACAGTGCCCTGCTACCTCAAAAATCTAGATGCTATATTTTGGATTCAGCAGCTAAACATTTTAAAGTCATGATGTGGCCTGCCCCTTCCAAATGACTGTCACTCTATTGCTCATAACAGGTGACCTGACCAGGCCCACAAGGAGAGCAAGAACCATTAGGCCACAATGCAACCAGGACAGCTATGGATGTCGACGTAACAGGATATCCCTGAATTCTGGGGTACACTGCAGAACTTAGGCTGTACATTGAGGGCCTGTTCACACCATGTCTTGTGCTTTACAGCAGCTAACCGTGCAGGAACGCACTGGATTTCATGCTGTGAATGCTCCCTGCATTCTGGGGTGGGAGGGGACCTGGCGGTGCATTCAAGTCAATGGCACCACAATCATGCCACCCTCTCGCAGTGCGATCGCTCGCACCAGAACGAGTGGCATAGCAACTCCCCCGTTCCAGTCCAGTGCAATTGCAAAAAATAGTGCTTGTACTACTTTTTGCGATCCCACTGGACTGGAATGTGGGCATTGCTGTGCCACGCGTTCTGATGCAGGAGGGGGGGGGCATGGTTGCAGATGCCATTGACTTGAATGGACTCCCACTCCTCCTCCCACCCCCAGAACGCAGGGAACCTTTACAGCATGCGAACCAGTGCATTCCAGCATGGTTTGCTGCTGGAACGCACTGGAAGTGGTGTGAACAGGCCCTTAAGATAAGGACAGTGCATGCTGTCAAGTTTATGATCATGTACATCCAGATCTTTCATCATTGCCGTTTCACCAAACCTCATCCCTCCAGTAACTAACAGGTATATTTTAAACCCCAAATTAAAAAAAACACAATTAAACTTAACTTTAGAATCAGAGCAATAAAAAACATCTTTTAAATATCATGCAGCCAGGCTCATTCTTTCGTGCATCTAATTACTAAAATATGACTGTATAGCACAGTAGCAGGTATATGTTTTCCCAATCTCTTGATGAGACCGACGCTTTCGCCCGGTCAGATTTGGGATCTACGGACATTCATTCCAGCAGATGCAGAAATTGTAAAACTGTACATTGATCTTCAGCAAGTTTGAGAACAGTCAGGTAAGAATTTGTATTGCAGAAGAGACATAATAGGTCTCTTCTGCAATAAAAAGCCTGTCTGTTCACACAATTTTTATATTTTATGTAAATTTCCACTTTAAATTATGATCGGCGTGGAAATGCCCTAAAGGAAGCATTTCTTGACAGAAAGGTGCAATCTATAGAACTGTCGCTGTTATCCTTGTTTTACTACTACAGTGAGCAACTGATGGATAACCAGTATGCCAGTAAAATCAGTGACTCACTAAGAGCAGCAAGCATTATGTTATCAGCCCTGGTGCTTGCAACTACAAAAAAGGCATTGGCATCTCCCATATTCCATCCTGAAAGGTTCCCTAAAGCCAGGTATAAATGCTTCGAATTTCGGCCAGTTCTTGATGAACCAGCCAAAAGTCGCTGCATGGTTGCCACTGTTGCACCCTTCTGCCCGGCATCCCTCGATCAGCTGATCGAAGGAGCCTGTTGGAAAATTCTGTCAGAATACAATGCAAACTAGAGATGCACTGTAAATGATACTAGTATCGGTATCGATACAGAGAATTTGCACTTTTACTCCGATACTTACCCCTAATACCGGTACCTCCGGTCAGAGGGATGTCTCCCTCTGACCGGCAGTGCCATGATGGAGCATGAAGCCAGCTTCCTGGCCATTCAGGAAGCCGGGTGGTACGTCATGACCCGCCTCCAGGCTTCCTGATTGGCTCGGAAGCCGGCTTCACTTGCTGCTAGGCAGCGTCACAAGGGAATTGAAGCCGATGTTTTCGATTCATGACCCGCCCACGGATGCCAGTATCGATATTCGGTATTGGCGAGTACTGAAAAGAAAAAACATCGGTACTCATATTTGATACCAAAAAAACAGTACTGGTGCATCCCTAATGCATATAGAGCGAGATTCCTCGATGAATGCTCGGAAGAAATTATGGCGGAATCGGTTTTATTTTGTTCAGCCTGCGGGTTGAACGAACAAAATAGAACTGTGTATACCCGGCTTTAGGGGTTTGTTCAGACCTTTGCGCCAAAAACTGAAAACCTGTCATTACAACCTATGCAAGTATATCTAAAATGCAGCATGCTGCAGCGTAAAGGTTGCATGACAACACCATTATTCAGGTGCAAAATGCCCCATTCCTCAAAACCAGCAGGAGATTAAAATATAGCACACAAAGATGTAGACAAGCCCTAATGTACAACTTCCACAACACTTTACAGGATCACAATACCAGTCTGTACTTTAATCAGCAGCAGTTGGTACATGGTCAAAGAAATGAGATATCAAGTAAAATATTATTGGTTTGGATAGACAGTGACATAATGAAATATACAGGTTGCAGATATTCTCAATATCAAGAAGTAAACCAACATTCGAGACTTACAAGAAAGAGGCAAAAAGAAAACACTTTCATGAACATTAATGACTTAACACCACTCTTGAAACCTCTGCAATACTTTCAGCAGTGGTTTGTCTCTTTGTTATCAGTGGCTACCCATCCAAAATAAAGGAACCATTATTTTCAACGCTAGAAAACTGTATCAGCAAGTGGTGAGAGATGAGATTCATTTATTTCCAAAGAGTAAGATAACATGGCTCACGTACTTTGCTGTAAGCTGATCATCTGCTTTCCATGTTCTCCAGGGGCCAGACCATTTGTTAGACTTAAACCTTCTTTAAAAACAACTTCCTTCTTTATTCCATTAGACATTGCTGCATTTGCATCTTTCTTCAGTCCATTGGAGGGACTTGACTCAGAAGCCATATTACCACTGGTCTCAGAGTTGTGCTCTAATCTTTCATGACTCCCATTTGATTTTGTAGTCAGTAAATGTGTTTCTGCACTATTTACCCTATTTGTCATTTTCAAGGAAGATTCCACTGCATTCAGTATTAAACAGTTTGGAGAACTTGCATCCTTTTTCTCAGCGGTAGGAAACATAGAAGACTCCTGGATAGGACTTTTTACTGCCCTTGAATTGGAATCAACAAATGCATGTATAGTCCTACGTTGCTTCGCTTGCCACAAATCCTGCTGCACAACATTTGTGGATCTTCTCCTTTTGCCAGTCCTGTTTTTGTTTGAAGACAGTGGAGGAGGACTGGGTGACCTTTGAGGCTTTAAAGTCAAGGAAAATCGACTGAATTTGCTTTGATTGCTTTTAACTTCATTTGAACTAAAGAAATCATCATAATCAGAAACTGTGACCACAGAGTCAACATTTGAGAGAGACAGATTGGATTTGGACAGCTCCTTGATTATACTCTTTTTAGTAGATAGAACTTCAGATTCCAGGTCAAGGCAACTTGATCTTCTAGTTCGGCCTTTATTTTTGCACATTTTAATAAGCCTGTTTGCTGTACATGGAGACTCCAAGCTAGATGTTTCAGTTTTTTTATGGTCTGGTTTACCAAAGGAATCACTTTCATAATCCTTATTCGTTATACAATCAGCTGCTTTTGGGCTGTAAGACTTGCAGCCTTTTGTTTCAGTGAATGGGCTGACATTGAATTGACCTGTACAGTCTACATCAGTGTTTGTAATACAAGGTTTTGTCATGAACCTACTATCCAAAGCTCGATCTTTCTTTGTTCCAGTTGGTGTTTCACTAAACACATCACTCCCACTATCATCAGCGCTGGCATCAATCATTTTCAATATAACCTGAGACTTTCGACCCCTCCTTTGATTGCGTGAACCAGAGTTGCGTTTCTTTACTACTCCAGGACTAGATGTTGATGCCTTAGTTTTAAGAGGAAACAAGGTAATGCAATCCAAGTGTAAATTTGTTTCTCCTTGTACATCATCTGTTTCTTTGTTGCTTGAGGTGGAAGCAATCTCATCTCTCTTTTCTAGACTTCCAAACAGTTCATCATAGCTAGTGTCAAGCATATTGCCATTATTTTCTGTAAAAAAAACCAAAAACATCTTTTATTGTTTGTTAACCTACTCAGAACAGAACATACAATACTACATCTCTATAAAAGAAATGGTGTCCCTACAAAATCATGATGCATAAAAAGAGTAATGATGTGCAAACTTTCATAAACCTAAGTAACCAGGTTCGATCCTCAGCAAGGCCAAAATTAAATTGTTCTTAAAGGGTATTGTATTAGAAATGTGTATTGTCCAGGTTCCATTTTGTATCTGATAAGGAGTTAATTTAATATTTTATAGGAGGAGAGGCCGATACCCCCTCCTTTTACTGTGTATACATTGTGACTGTCTAAAATACATAAATTGTTCTGTTAATGGGGCTGACAGTTTCTCGTGACTGATAAGACTGTTAGCCCCAAAGTCCGGTGTCTTGATCAGGATCTTGTCACGCTTTAATGTATAGATGGAGACTTGTTTTTTTAATAAAGCAGAAATATCTTGATGACTGACACTGGTGTTTCTGTTGTCTATTTCTCAATACAGCTGTATTCCACTGTCTAACTGATTAATGACAGGTTCATTTCCAAGACAGTATCTATGCTCAAAAACTAAACATTAAGAAGTATTTCTATATTGATTTTTAAAAAGTTCTATCCCACTCCTAATAACCATATCAACTTAAAAGTTTGTAATCTATAAGTTTACTTATTGAAGATGTACTTCCTCAATGTACTGGTACCATTTCAATCAGCCCTGTGAAAATGCACCACTCAGTGTCACCACTCTTACGGAGCCTGTTGTCTGAGATACAACAGGAGCCGCCTGGTCTTCACCAGAGCCACTGATGTTGTGGATGTTGAGCTGCGGGGGAGCTCCCAGGTTGCGGCTCTCTGACACACCCGTGCAGGCACAGTGCCAGTGGGTGCTCAGGGACCACAGCACACTGGACAAAACACAGGGAGCAAACAGGACCCAAGGTACAAAAAAGAGGCACTAGAGGGAAGACGCAAGGAACATGCGTGACACAGGGAGCAGGTAACAGAAGGGAACACACAAGTATACCCACAAGGACAAGAGATGCACAGGAAGGACAGGTGCAATAGCTCACTGAAGGAGACGATGGCCATCCACTAGTAGGACAAGCAGGATCTCACAAGAATCACAGCTCACGCTGTGTACTGTGAATAAGCACACAAGGGAGGGTGGGAGTACAGGGCTAAGATACAGAGTGTACATGCAGGAAAAAGTACATATCCCAGAACTACAGGCACTTCAGGTGATATGCACAGGGGAATGTACAGGAAGACTCAAACACAAATACACTGAAAGCTGTGCAATGGGAGACATGCGTAGCACGGCCAAGGATGCACCAGATGCCATGCACAAGGATAGCACTAGGGGAATGTGCCAAGTATAGGCACACAGAAGAGATCACAGAGATGGAGGGGGGAATGTACAAACAAGGTAGAAGACCAGCACACAGGAACTACAATAAATGGGAACACAAGAACCAAGCAAAGAGGAAATAGCCAACAGGGAGATCACAAGCAAACGGGTGATAGCCAACAGGGAGATCACAACCAAAGGGAGAATAGCCAACAGGGAGATCGCAGCCACAGGAGAATCAACGCAAAGCAGGGATCCAAAAAGGTATAAAAGCACAGGAAATTACAGGAAACACAAGGGGTCCGACGCAATACATAAGAATTGTTGCTTGAACGAAAAGCAACAAGTGAGAGAGTGCGCTAAATAGGGGAAGAGGTGAGCAGATTGGCTGCAGCCCTGTGGAAAACCATAGGCTGTCAGCAAAGCACCAGGGACCAACATAAATCTGGCATGGATTGCCGGACATTGTGACCGAATCCAGGAAGTTGCTGAAAATGAAGGGCGGACGGAAGGCTGCAACAACTAATCGACATAATCGATTATTTAAAAAGTTGTCAACTTTTTCAATCATCGATTAATCGGCCTCTGATTAGTTGGCCCTGTTCACGGCTCCACACAAGCTGCGCGCCGCACCTCCTCCCCACCTCAGCTATAGAGGACTACAAATACCAGCAATACATTATACACGGAATGTATTGCTGGGATTTGTTGTATTCCTACATAGCAGGTGGTATTCTGCATTGCGCTGTATAGAGGACTACAAATCCCAGCAATAATACATTATACAGCGCAATGCGGAATACCACCAGCTATAGGGTACAACAAATCCCAGCAATAATACATTATACAGTGGTGCAATGCCAAATACCACTAGCTATAGAGGACTACAAAACCTAGCAATAGTACATTATACAATGCAATGCAGAATACCACCAGCTATAGAGGACTACAAAACCCAGCAATAGTACATTATATTGCGCAATGCAGAATACTGCCAGCTATAATGTACTATTGCTGGGATTTATTGTATTCCTCTATAGCTGGTGGTATTCTGCATTGTGCTGTATAATGTACAATTGCTGGGTTTTTTATTCCTCTATAGCCGGTGCCATTCTGCATTCATTGCTGTATAATTTTACACTTTTCATTTCACTATATTGCACACCACACTTTTTTACTTCCACCGCTCCAAGCTTGCTCCTGTGATGGACTACAATCACAATACAAACTAATAGTCCTATCACTGGAGCCATTTAAAAAAAAAAATGTATCCGATATAACCGATTAATCGAATTTAATAATCAGCTAACTAATCGATTTTGAAAATAATCGTTAGCTGCAGCTCTATTCCTATTACAATGCTGATGTTATAGCTGGATAGTATATGCTGGGACATTAACATTTCTTTGACTGGTTATATTGCTTTCCTGCACACCAGAAATTAAATCTTCATGCCATAAAATGCGACTGTTAAGGTCTCCTTTAGCAGCAAATGCATTTCATTATTGTTTAAATGAACAATATCAGAGCAACCAAGGCAGATATACTAAAAGATGAAATGTACAGAGCATTATAACATACCATGTGAACTATTAGTCAGGACCGAAGGAGTGTTTTCAAGTGATGGTTTAGAGCATGAAAAGTCAAACGCTGTCTGCGACATCTGGGAAGCTTTAAAAAAAAAAAAAAAAACAAAAAAAAAAACAAAAAAAAAAAATT
>NW_017307339.1:308198-314560 GCF_000935625.1 Nanorana parkeri
AAAAAAAAAACACAAAAAAAACAATTTACATAAATATCTTCTGCCGGACATGTGTATTTATTTAACTGGATGGGAAGCAACATCTAGTCCAGAATATTAATCATCAAAAATGCAGTTTATCGTAATATATTTGTGTACTCCCTTATGTGAGTTATCAATTCTCAAACTATCTTTATAGACTTGCAGCAGAATATATCCAATATGTGCTAATAAAGGCATTTTTTTTTCTTTTGGATAGAGTAGGAAAGGGTTACAATCCATGTCAGATCGTGTTCCCACTGGGGAGATCCCCCCTCTCTATTTGTCCTGGGAACAGTTCAGTTAGTCTGAGTGAAGGAAAGTACCGTGTAAACTTCAGGCCGCCTATTATTGTAGCCTACACAGGGCTATGTACTCCCCATGACTGGTCCAGTGCTGTAACAATTGGTGACTCACATGCTCCTCCCCACCTGGAAGTTCTGGTCATTTCTTTCGGATCCTGTCGCTGAACAGAGCAGCAAGAGAATGAAGGAAATGTAGGTATATGCTGCTGGGGATGAGGAGCAAAACAAACCTGGTGCTTTGTCCTTAAATGCCAGAACACAGGTTTGCTTTAAGTTAAAGAAAAAGAAGAAACTTGAATAAAGGACAATAAAACCACATTAGATATTGTACATTAGCTTAGGTGAAATACTCAAAAAAACAAGGTTATTTAAGGTTTAGGTTACAAATATGGTATTTATCCATGATACACACAGACTTAATTAGAAACAATTGTTCCATTTCCCTCTTACTACAAAATACTTTCTATAAAAACACTAGGGAGCATGCTGCACACCTTTCTTTCGCTCCATTATATGGCGTTCCAAAGGAACAGAGCGAGAGTGTTTACCAAAGACAAAGGATTTCTGTGCAGAGGGACGGCTGCGTCTTTGATTGTGGCCTATCATTATTCTTTTTTATGCCGTGTTTACACACAAAGTACAAGAGAGGATAGTCTTTCACTGTTTGCATTCACATTTAACAGCAGGCTCATAAAATACAGTAGGAAAATACAGATACGAGCATCTTCTCCTGTGGCTAAAGGGGCTTTACCCGCAAGTTCCTGTGTGGCCTAAGAGCTTTACAAATGTTTCCCCTACTAGAAAGGAGTTAATAAACAAAGTGGAACATGCAAGTGAAAAATCACCCTCAAAAACATAAAACAAGAAGTAGAGTCCAGTTTGCTGCATCTTACAAATAATGCTGTGTGACCTAAATTTTCTGTACCTGTTGGAGACAGATTTTCTCTTGCGTCCTTCATTTGTTGTAATCTTTTTTCCATTGCATTAGACCGATCTGCAATAACCGCCACTGGGCTAAACAATAATGACCCTTCATCATCAAAAGACAGAGTGGGGACATCTGTGGAAGAAAGAACACCACTCTGTCACACAGTATATGAACACTGCAAGCTTAAAATTCTATATTATGAAAGTATAAAAGGTACAGAGTTACATATGGGAAGAGTACTCAAAACTACTACGTAAAAGTAAACATTAGAAAAATGATTTCTGTACAACTATTTTAGGTTGAATAAATGCTGTACTTGCTAAGTGTTTACAAGCAGAAAAGCATTTTCAATCCACTAAGCCAGTGGTTCTTAACCTGTGGGTCGCTGTGCAAGGTGAGAGTCCTCCTCAGCTCTCGCCTAGCGCAGCAGTGTCAGTTCTCCTGCCAAGCCTCCAGATGTGGCTGCAGCAGCCGCGTCATCCCTAAATTTTACCTTTGGGGGTCACCACAACTTGACAAATGTTACCAAGGGTTCCCGGCCCTAGAAAGGTTGAGAACCACTGCACTAAGCCTTAGTGCTGAATACATTTACTACAATTGTGAATTTCTTACAAATTGCAGACAATTAAAACATCTTGGTACCAATTACTTTGGTACCATTACTTTCTCTACCTTTTTTTATGTTCTCTCTTTCCAATTCTACAAACATCAAACAATTTCATTTTTCCAATTCTACAAACATCAAGCGCTTTCATTTTTCAAAATGTGTGCCACCAAGGTGCACTTGTTCCAGTTCATCTTTAGTGCTACTGATTTTTTTTTGCATTTACATTGTTTTAAAATAAATTAAGTCTCCTTCGGGGTAAACAAATAGAAATCATGTTGTAAGTGGATCTACAGGTAATAAAATCTCTGACTTACCAGACCACACCCTCTACGTATTTTTCTTATTCTCTATAACATGGTAGGCAAGGTTGAATAAAGACACAGGTCCATCTAGTTCATCATGAGATTAAACCGCCTCTTTTCTAACCTCTTGTAGTGTCCTTGTGTCATCAATGGAGTTCTCAGTGTTAACATTTTATTCTGGGTATTGTGGTCCCCATTAACAATTTTGAAAATTGCAATTAGGTCCCCTCTTACGCACCTCATTTTTAAAAGGAGAATATGTTTATTTCTGGAGGCGATCTTCGTAACCCACTCCTTCCATTCCCTTTATTAATTTAATAGCCCTTCTCTGAACTCTCTCAAGTTTGAGGATGTCTTTCCTGAGGGTTGGTGACCAAAACTGAACTGCATACTCAAGGCAAGGCCGAACCAATGATTTATAAAGTGGAAAAATTATGGGTGGGGGGGATTCATCAAAATTGGAGCAGACAAAATCTGGAGCAGTTGTGCATGGCAACCAATCAGCTTCTCTTCAGTTTGGTCAGTTAAGATTTGAAAATGAAAGGGAGAAGCCGAGCTGCTTCAGATTTTGTCTGCTCCAGTTTTGATAAATTCCCGTTTTTATCCCTTGCCATAATCCTTCTTTTAACGCAGGACAGTATCCCGTTTGCTTTGCTGGCCACTGCTTGGTATTGCACGCTATTGCTGAATCTGTGATCTTTGAGGACCCCTAGGTCTTTCTCCATGTCCGACTTCCCCAGTGGGGCACCCTCAAAGTAGTTTACAAGTTTGCATGCACGTTCTTTGCTCCCATGTGCATAACATTAAATTTTTCAATATCAAATCGCATTTTCTATCTTGCAGCCCATGCCTCAATTTTATTTAGGTACTGTTGAAGTGAATTTATATCTTGCTGATCAATCGCTGCCCTACACAGTTTAGAATCATCTGCAAACACCAAGACTTATCTATTTATTCCAATCTCTATGTCGTTTATTAGTTAGATAAACAGGAACGGTCCCAGGACCAAACCCTGGGGCAGCCCAGTCACAATGTGCTCAATGTTGCCCAATTAGAAAATGAACCATTTATTACTACACTCCGGATTCGTTTGTGCAGCCAGTTTTCCACCCATTTGCATAAAATGTAATCCAAACCAATAGACCTTAGTTTATTAAACATTTGTGGGGGGAATGTATCAAACACTTTAGCAAGTCAAGATACACCATGTCTATTGGTATTCCCCTGTCTAAATTAATACTGACTTCCTCATAGAATGTTAATACAAATGCTAACAAAAATGGTCCTTCATGAATCCATGCTGGTTGCTACTTATTACACCATTTTCATAGGCAAATTCCTGCATATAGTCCTTTATCATTCCTTCAAATATTTTGCACACTATTGATGTTAAGCTCAGTTGTATAGCACTAAGCCAATCCATCATTTTATCAGATTTAAATTGATCCACACAATATAATCTTTTATTGTGAGACTTAAGAGTTCTGAGAGTAGAAACACTATGGGGTAATACAAAGATGGTCATGCCATTTTTGGATTGCTTTGGGTAACATCCAATGTTTTCTTATCAACAGACTGATTTTAATGGCCATGGGGGGATAACTAAATAAAATGTGTTCCTATTTCTCCTGTTTCTGATTAATAGTTATTCCCTAGCTTTTGAGCTGTCTATTGCTTCCTCACATACATTTTTATCATGCTCTATGTAGTAACATTCCCTTTAATGAACTTGTACTAAGAACTCATCATATTTGTAATTACTTTGTTATAATCTTAAAAAAACAGTAGAAATTGATCAAAGGGTTTATGATCTGTTATTTGTTTAGGGTGCTGGCTTGTGTGCTTGAAGTGTTTAGTAACAGCTTCCTGAAAAGACTTCCTATTTAAATTAATTTATTAACATTAATGACATAGTGACCTCACTGCAATTTTAAAAAAAAAATCACTAAACTCAGCTGCCTAGAAAACAGCTCTCAAATGATTGTTTTCATCAATGATGTGCGCAAACTTCCAAGTTCAAGGCACAGGAGGGTTTACTCAAGTTAGTGCACATATGAAAAAGACAATCCATAGGAGCCAATAACAAAATCTTTTCATCTAAAAATTCTCTTTTATTTAGTTAATCACAGTAAAATCAAAACCGATTGGTGCCTGCTGCACTTTTTACCTCATCACTATTAATTGTTTTTTTTTTCTTACTAGATAGGCTGAGAATTCTGTAGTGAATCTTACCAACAGATGCCTTTTTCTCTTCAAGCTCTTTTAGCATTTTGTCATATTTTCTTGCAAGGCGCTTGTCATTTTCAGGTGTTTTTATCACCAAGTCCTTGGGCTGCATACACTTTCTCTGTTAAAGCAAGTGTAACAATAAAAATAACTATGGGAATAACATATTCAAAGTAAACCGCATAGTAGTGTACACGTTTTATAGAAATGCTATTAATGCATAGTATACTATTTGCTATATTCAGGTTTGCGCATCCAGGCTGAAAACACACAGACTGCACCAATTTTTTTTTTTTTTACACAAAACTTTTTCTTGCCAGTGCCCCTCAAGAGTGGAGGCCAGTGTGGATCCGGCAGTGTAGTCTGGATCTACCATTAATTGTTCCCCCTTTGTTGTGGTGTTATTGCTTCGCTGCAGTCTTTTGGAGCTTGTTATGTCTCCTGCTAATGGGCTGCCAATGGAAAGTCTCCAAATCATGGACTTGGCGCATCACGTGACCGAAAATTAAAGTAAAAGGAGCCATAACATCGCTTGTATATTAACGGGCATCGCTGCCTCTTTTCAAATAGCGGGGATTTCCCGCTCGCGCGCGGGCGGGCGGATGTAACAGGACGTGTATACACGCCCAGTTACATCCAAGAAGCTCCCGGCAGGCCGTGTATACACAGCGGCTGGCCGGGAGGTAGTTAAAGAAGACTTGCTTATAGTGCAAGGTCCATTCTAAAAATAATCCCCTCCCATATGCCAAAATGCAGCCAAAAAAAAAGACAAAGTTAATACATATGTATACCTATGCATTAGCTTGTGTACTGGAGTGGAGATAAATCTCCTTATGTGTACTGGAGCTGGACACAAGGAGGGGGGAGGGCAATGTGTCAATTTAGGTAAAATATAGAAACTGAAGCCAGCGCTGTAAACAGGCGCCGGTTCACAAGAAGGCTGCCGAGGTCCCCAGCAAGCAGGGGACCTCGGCAGCCTTCTGCGAACCGCAGAGCCTGATCTTTCCTTCATGAAACCATGCTGCCCGCACCCGTCCACGATACATTGATGTTCAATGCATTGCTGGGATTTGTAGTCTTCTATGGTCGGTTGCCATTCAGCATTGCTGTATAATGTATTGCTGAGTTCGGTAGTCCTATAAAGCCAGGACCATTTGGCATTGCTGTATAATATATTGCTGGGATTTGTAGGGCCCTGCACTACTTCACAATTGTCCTAAAATCATTAATTTGTTGCCTGTTAGATTTATTATATGGGGGGTGAGGGGCACTTCAGAATCCAGGACCAAAAAGGGTTCCTTGCAGCATAAATCTGCCAGTTCAGCCATACACCTAGCTAAGATGAAAGCAACAAGGAAAACATGAGTTGATTACCTGATAACTCTGTTTCCAGGAATCTTCCAGGACAGCCATCGAGATATAGGCTCCGCCTGCCTGCAACAGGAAACACAACCACCACATTAAATAAATAGACTCCTCCTTCCATCCCAAGTCAGTAACCTCTAGGACCGAAGGCTACCCCAGATATTCGGGGCACGTGCGAGCGCGTGCCCCCCTGCCTGTTTATGTATGCCACTGCCGCGGCGTTGTCCGAGGCCACGGCCACATGGTGCCCGGCTAACGTCTCCCGGAACTGGCAGAGGGCTAGCTCTATCGCCTTTAGCTCTCTCCAATTTGACGACTTGAGGTGGCTCCCCTGCTCCCAGCCAAATGGACTCCTGGCAGTGAGCACCCCAACCCCAGGCACTGGCATCCGTCGTGACCACAAGTGGTGTTGGCTGCGACCAAAGTCTGCTGACTGAGAGGTTCCGCCACTCCATCCACCACCGTAGTGAATGCTTGATTTCCTCTGTGATGCGGACCCCCTTGTCTAAGTCCTGTAGTCGACTTCCCCATACCCTCAACAGCCAATTTTGTAACGGCCGTGAGTGGAATTGTGCCCAGGTAACAGCTGGGATGGTAGACGTCATGAGACC
>NW_017307339.1:314960-339299 GCF_000935625.1 Nanorana parkeri
TCCGAAGCCGTACTCTCATAATGACCCCCTGGTCCCACAGCTCCTGAAGGGCCCCCGTCATTGCCTCTGATCTCCTCCGGTCTTTGGACAGGGAAGTAATCAGAAGCCTCGACGGGGGTCGTTCCGTCAGCTCTACTTTGTAGCCGTGCAGTACCAGCTCCAAAATTAATTTGTTGCTGGTCAGCTTCCCCCAGAGTGGCAAGAATTTCCCCAATCTTCCTCCCACCCTGAGCAACCGGTCATTGCGATTTATTGGGCTGCTGAGGGGGGTTAAAGAGGAAACTGCCTTTAGACTTCCCTTTGTTAAAAGCCCATGGTTTAGATTGGTCCTGCTTCTTGCCATAGAAGCCCCTCTTGTCTTTGCGGAAATTCTGCCCCCTTTGGCCACGAAAAAACTTCTTCCCCTGCTGCTTGGGCGGCAGTGGGAAGCCTTTCTTCTTATCTGCGGACCTATCCAGCACTGCCTCCAGTTCTTGTCCAAAGAGCAAGTCCCCTTTAAAAGGCAACCCGCATAGCTTCGCTTTGGAAGCTGCATCCCCAGACCAAGTTTTAAGCCACAACGCTCTCCTGGAGGAGTTGATCAAAGCTGTAGTCCGTGCAGAGTATCTGACTGCTTCTGCAGAGGCGTCCGCAATATAAGCGGCAGCTTTACTCAGCACCGGGAGGGAACCTAGCAACTGGTCATGATCTGTACCAGATTCCAGGTGGGTTTGTAGCTGATTCAGCCACACCCCCAAGGTCCTGGCCACACAAGTAATAGCCAGACCAGGTTTGAACCCGGCACTCGCCGATTCCCATCCTTTCCTGAGCAAAGCCTCCGCTTTCCTGTCCATCGGGTCTTTCAAAGCTCCCATATCCTCAAAAGACAGATCAGTCTTTTTAGAGACTTTCGCCAAAGATGCATCTATCTTAGGACATTTGTCCCAAAGACCTGCATCTTCCTCCGCAAAGGGGAACCTGCGTTTATGACCAGCAGAAAAAAACACTCTCTTTTCTGGGTGCTGCCACTCCACTTGGATCATGTCCGAGAGTGATCTGTGGACCGGAAAAGTGCGTCCTTTCTTTGCCTGGAGCCCCTTATATAGCTTGTCATGCACTGAAAGCTCAGTGGACTCTTCCTTAATATCCAGAGTATCCCCTATGGCTTTCAACAGCTCATCTGTCTCACATGATGGAAAAAGGAATTTCGTAGCTGGACTGCCACGCAACTCCCCCTCCGACTCATCATGATCCTGTGACTCATCCTGAGATCCCGAGGATTCACTGGGCGCTTGCTTGCTCACTGTACTCTCTGCGTATCCCGTAGAGCTACCTGCCCCCGAAGTACCTGGCAAACTAGTCTCCACTAGTGTACTCACCGGGGTCTGGAGCGCCGACCTGAAAGACTGAAATGTATTAACCATTTCCTCTCCCATTGAGTCCAAAAGCCCCTTAAAAACATTCCGGCTGACTCTTTTGCAACTATTTTCTCTAAACAAACTTTGCACAAGGGTTTGGACCATGAAGCTGACATTTTTGCAAAGCAAGAGGCACACTTCTTCCCTTTCGGGCGTGAGCAACCTGCTTCAGCGAGGGGCTTATCCTCCGTGGCTTTGACCTGCGTACGACAAGAGTGATGCCATCAGCCAGTGCTCTGCCCGCATGCAAACCATCTTATACATAACACTACCCAGCTTGCCCTGTGAACAGGCCCCCAATGCAAGCCAGGTAAAGGAAAGGGGAGAATCTACAAAGAAACTCGCCTACCTTAGCGCCCGTGCCATGCTCTCCCAGATCTGGAGTAGCAGCACCCGGTCCGGCATCTATGGGAATCTTGCAGCTCACTGCCGACCACGCTATCGGCCCTCTCCTGACGTCCCCACCGGCATTATGTGGTCTAGGTCGGTATGGATGGTGTACAGCTGAAGTAGTCGTGGCCGAGCGGCGTCTGCTGTGACAATGTGGAACCGAGCCTCCGCTCTTATGCGTCTCCAGCGCGAGGCAGCCCTGGAACCCGGAAGTGTCGCACCGGAAGCGCGTCATCGCTCTGACCACGCGGCGCGTATCCCAGGCGGCGACCGCACCCTACAGTGACGTCACCCGCCGGATTCCCATGCTGTCCTGCTCACACCACAGACACCAGCAAGGGGCGAAGAGACACGCAGCCCGCCGCGCGAGGCCCACACCTCCACGCTGCCGTCGACTGACCCTGCTCTCCATACCATCAGGTAAGAGCCCCCTACTGCCAAGGTAGCCGGGACCCCTGGACTCTTCCAGCCTCCCTGTACCTCTCCTATGCTGCCCCTGTCGTTGCCAGACCAATGTCCGCAACCTGGACTCAGCATTCCTACATCACACCTTGCCACTGCTGTACACCAGGGGGGGCCACCATCTGGCGCCTACTCACGTGCAGGAGGATGGTTGCCTTCCCTGAGTGATGGAAGGGAACCTTGGCCAAGAATCGGATGGGGGTCCGATAGGGAAACCCTGTATGCGCTGCAGCAGGTAATCCTGGAGTAGGTCCCAACGCATAGCAGGGTAGGCTCAGCCCTAAGGCAAACAGCCATGAGCCCTGAAAACAACAAACATTACGATGTCCCTGTGTAGCCGGCGGAAACACAAAAAAAACTGACTTGGGATGGAAGGAGGAGTCTATTTATTTAATGTGGTTGATGTGTTTCCTGTTGCAGGCAGGCGGAGCCTATATCTCGATGGCTGTCCTGGAAGATGACTGGGGAAAACTACTTTGTGAGTCAGAGCAGTGAGAAGGATGCCTCCAACAGGTTCAAAAGGCGGCTTTCTGAAGTACCAGAAGGACCAAATTTCACAGGGATAGAGAGGATTTGGCCAGGTAAGACCCCATGCACAAAGGTCTTGATCAGAGAGTGGAACGCCAATGGTCTCTGGAAAAGAATGACCCTTGATGACATTTGGGGGCCAAGCAGTGGCCCAGACCCAACTGCAGGAAATAAATTATCCATCTCAGAGAAGCTCCTGGGCTGAAAGCCTTTAGACTCACACCAAGCAAAGTACGCCTTCCACGTCCGATTATAGACCTTGCTGGAAGTAGACTTCTCAGCATTAGTAAAGATAATGCTTCCAGAGATGCCCTCTATTCCTTAGAACACAGGCTTTAAAACTGGGCCCGGGAGAGAACATATCCACTTGTTTAAACTGTTTCCTTTTGGTCATATATCTCAAAGTGTCAGCTGTCTGTGCTCCTTATTTTTTTCTCGTGGCGGCTACAGCGGTCTGAAAGGGACACAGACCACTGCAGCCAGCACCAGCAGCGAGAAGAGACTGCGGCCGGTGACTCTGAAATCCCCTGCTGCTTCCCCCTTGTACCTCTGCTGCCAGCAACTAATCGATGATGGGAATAGTTTCCAACTATTCTCATCCTTGATTTTACTCGATTTAATGGATTAGTTGTTGCAGCTCTACATATAGTTGTTGTCAAGTTAACAGACGCAGACAGACACTGCTAAATTTGATGTAGGCATCTAGGATTCAATGGCCTCTGGTCAGGAAAGGATTAATAAAGCATCGGCCTAAACACTAATCGGACTACATAAGTGTACAACACCTTAGCCATTCATTTATCTATCATTCTGCCAACAACATCATACCGTTACAAAATTACAGTTCAAATTTCACTTCCCTATATTTGTGTTCAGGCATTTAATTCCTATACAGAGCATTGACAAAGAGCCCAAAGTTTACTGATCATATCAGTGATTTTACAGCACTACAGAAGAAAAAAGCTTGGCAGACTGAAAACTTTGTACAGCATTTTTATATACATAATGTATTTTATATGCATGTGCCTTTCACATACAATACACTTTGCAGTACAAAATGTAATATCGACAAAATAATGTAAAATAAAGTTCTGAATTATTAAACGGCAATTTGGTAAACAGTCTTGCTAAATAAACAATAAATATAGCCGCATCTTTTATGCATACAGAACAAAAAGTACGGGGTTTATGGTTTTGATTTGCTGCCACTGTTACTGGCTGCTTAAACGATAGGAAAAGGCAATTGTAAACACATAACTGACAGGAGAGGAACAAATACCATTTACATCATTAAAACATGACAATTTGTCCTGCTTTCAGCTGGGCAATCCTTACGGCACATCATGTAGCAGTTTACTTCAGGGCTGCAGCTAACGATTATTTTCATAATCGATTAGTTAGCCGATTATTAAGTTTGATTAATCGTTTAATCGGATAAAAAAAGGCTCCAGTGATGGACTACTAGTTTCTATTGAGATTGTAGTCCATCACGGGAGCAAGCTTGGCACGGTAGAAGTAGAAAAAAAAAGCGTGGTGTGCAATATAGTACATTATACAGCAGCGCAATGCAGAATACCAGCAGCTACAGAGGAATGCAGCAATAGTACATTATACCATAATGTACTATTGCTGGGATCTGTAGCCCTCTGTAGCTGGCGTTATTCTGCATTGTGCTGCATATAAATGTATTATTGCTGGGATCTGATGTATTCCTCTATAGATGGCGTTATTCTGCATTGTGCTGTATACAATGTATTATTGCTGGGATTTGTAGTCCTCTATAGCTGGTGGTATTCTGCAGTGTGCTGTATAATAATTATATGGAGAAATGCAGAATACCAGCAGGTATATAGGAATACAATAAATGCCAGCAATAGTACATTATACCATAATGTACTATTGCTGGGATTTGTAGTCCTCTAACTGCTGGTATTATGCATTGCGTTGTACATAATGTATTATTCCTGGGATTTGTAGCCCTCTATAGCTGGTGGTATTCTCCATTGTGCTGTATAATGATTATACTGCGCAATGCAGATTACCACTGACCAGTTATAGAGGAACTACAAATCCCAGCAATAATACATTATACAGTGCAATGGAGAATACCAGCAGCTATAGAGGAACAACAAATCCCAGCAATAATACATTATACAGGCTGCTTAATATATTATTGCTGGGATTTGGTGTTCCTCTATAGCTGCTGGTGTTCTGCAGTGTGCCGCTGTATTATACAATGCAGAATACCATGCACAATACAATACAATGCAGAATACCAATGTATTATACAGCGGCACACTGCAGAACATTAGCAGCTATAGAGGAGCAGGAAACATTAAAAAGCTCCCGGCCGATCTCGAGTGACTTACTTTGAATTACGGTGGGCCCTTGGTTGTCGGCGGGCAGCGGCGAGTCGGGAAGCTCACCGGGAGGAGAGGGCCAGACGCATGTCCTCAGCGTGTGTGGTGGGTGTGGCGTAAGCGGGTTTACCGGCGTGGCGCGAGCGGCTTAACCAACGTGGGCGTGGCGTGAGCGGTGTGCGGGGAATTTGAATTTTAGGCGACGAATTGACGATGGAAAATGCTGAGAACGTTTTCCATCGTCGATTTTAATCGACTTATCGAATAATTGTTGCAGCTCTAGTTTACTTACTTTCTTTCTCATAAGATGTGGCAATCCTTCATTTGGATTCAAAGCTGAATATGCGGATTCGTCAACATGAGCAGCTGCTTCCCTACATCTGAGAAAGGCAAACAATGTAAAATTCTGTGGCTAGCACTAGATGGTTAGGTGTGCAATCTTAAACCTAACCTGTGGACAGATTATAGACATTCTTGTATTTATATATTTGTAACAAGCAGTAAATAAATAAAATAAAAACTTATATCCACACACATTATTATATCTATCGATATCTATCAATATCTATCGATATCGATCGATATAGATATATATTATTTTTTTTAAACGCAGATTTCTTTTTGTTGGCAGTCTCAAGCTGGCCATACACTTTACAACCATCGCAAGACTTTCGTTGTGCGATGGTTGTAAGCTAATTAAAAGTTCGAACAATCTGCCCATCTTGGACAGGCAGATCGTACTTGCGATCATCGCAAACCCGCCCCGCTGAGGGGAGGGCTTCCGATGTCTGCAATGCTGAGCAGGCAGTATGTGCTTGCGCACACTGGCCCATGCGGCATTTGTGTTACGAGAAGGCCACAAACCTGCCGAAAATCATGTGATTTTCGGCTGGTTTTAAAACATGCTCGTAAGACAAAAGGGTCGCACAGTAGAAACGGTCGCACAAATTCCATACACCTGCCAATTATCGTACGATTACGGTATTTCCAGCGATTATCGTACGATGGGCACCTTCAACCTTCTGCTGTCTCATCATTGGATCTTTCCCCCTTTGCAAAGAAGCCCTCCAGCTATGTTTGTTTTTTTACTCATTTTGGCTAGGGTTAGCTTGTGGGCTTACCAAAACTGTGACTGGCCACACGCAGACTAAAATAAGTGTCCGGATTCTGACTTCTCATAAGGAGCACACACCCTAGATCCCTTTCAAAACAGAAAATTGGTCACCAGCACTCCAGGTTTTCTTCATTTTTGTTTGCCTGATGAAGGGACCGGACAGGTTCCGAAACGTGTGAGAATGAATAAAAGGATTTCGTTTTGAAGAAAACCTGGAGTGCTGGTGACCATTTTTCTGTTTTGCAAGTAATTGGTGGCGCCATCTGCGGCCACTTCAGCACCCCCCCACACTGTATGGGGCTTTTCGGTCAGGAGTGCGGTGGGACTCTCTATTTGACTAGATCCCTTTCATGCACAGTTTACAGTTGGATTCATACTTCTTTGAGAATCTAATGCCACCACTGACCTGACAGGAGGGGAAGCTAAGGCGGTAATGCAAGTGTAGCCACCATCAACTTCTGTGATGTGGCTACTAGACATTTAGTATGAATTACGGTGGGCCCTTGGTTGTCGGCGGGCAGCGGCGAGTCGGGAAGCTCACCGGGAGGAGAGGGCCAGACGCATGTCCTCAGCGTGTGTGGTGGGTGTGGCGTAAGCGGGTTTACCGGCGTGGCGCGAGCGGCTTAACCAACGTGGGCGTGGCGTGAGCGGTGTGCGGGGAATTTGAATTTTAGGCGACGAATTGACGATGGAAAATGCTGAGAACGTTTTCCATCGTCGATTTTAATCGACTTATCGAATAATTGTTGCAGCTCTAGTTTACTTACTTTCTTTCTCATAAGATGTGGCAATCCTTCATTTGGATTCAAAGCTGAATATGCGGATTCGTCAACATGAGCAGCTGCTTCCCTACATCTGAGAAAGGCAAACAATGTAAAATTCTGTGGCTAGCACTAGATGGTTAGGTGTGCAATCTTAAACCTAACCTGTGGACAGATTATAGACATTCTTGTATTTATATATTTGTAACAAGCAGTAAATAAATAAAATAAAAACTTATATCCACACACATTATTATATCTATCGATATCTATCAATATCTATCGATATCGATCGATATAGATATATATTATTTTTTTTAAACGCAGATTTCTTTTTGTTGGCAGTCTCAAGCTGGCCATACACTTTACAACCATCGCAAGACTTTCGTTGTGCGATGGTTGTAAGCTAATTAAAAGTTCGAACAATCTGCCCATCTTGGACAGGCAGATCGTACTTGCGATCATCGCAAACCCGCCCCGCTGAGGGGAGGGCTTCCGATGTCTGCAATGCTGAGCAGGCAGTATGTGCTTGCGCACACTGGCCCATGCGGCATTTGTGTTACGAGAAGGCCACAAACCTGCCGAAAATCATGTGATTTTCGGCTGGTTTTAAAACATGCTCGTAAGACAAAAGGGTCGCACAGTAGAAACGGTCGCACAAATTCCATACACCTGCCAATTATCGTACGATTACGGTATTTCCAGCGATTATCGTACGATGGGCACCTTCAACCTTCTGCTGTCTCATCATTGGATCTTTCCCCCTTTGCAAAGAAGCCCTCCAGCTATGTTTGTTTTTTTACTCATTTTGGCTAGGGTTAGCTTGTGGGCTTACCAAAACTGTGACTGGCCACACGCAGACTAAAATAAGTGTCCGGATTCTGACTTCTCATAAGGAGCACACACCCTAGATCCCTTTCAAAACAGAAAATTGGTCACCAGCACTCCAGGTTTTCTTCATTTTTGTTTGCCTGATGAAGGGACCGGACAGGTTCCGAAACGTGTGAGAATGAATAAAAGGATTTCGTTTTGAAGAAAACCTGGAGTGCTGGTGACCATTTTTCTGTTTTGCAAGTATTTGGTGGCGCCATCTGCGGCCACTTCAGCACCCCCCCACACTGTATGGGGCTTTTCGGTCAGGAGTGCGGTGGGACTCTCTATTTGACTAGATCCCTTTCATGCACAGTTTACAGTTGGATTCATACTTCTTTGAGAATCTAATGCCACCACTGACCTGACAGGAGGGGAAGCTAAGGCGGTAATGCAAGTGTAGCCACCATCAACTTCTGTGATGTGGCTACTAGACATTTAGTGTTAGCCAGGCTGTAGTCCAGTTAATTCCAGGTGTCTGACATTGCCTGTACCCCCTGGGTGGAGTATGACACTGTCATATTGTGGGACAGCCAATGAGAGGCACTGTAGTTTATGTACAGTAGCCAATCACTGGGTTTCTCTCAGCCAGTGGTGCATGCTAGGATAAGGTACATATACTGGTGGGATTTGCCATGTGCTCAGACTAGCCGGGACCAGCCATGGAATAGGGCTGGGTGCTGTTCAGCCTGTCCCCTAGGCTAGGCCTGAGGGTGGGCATGGGCTGGTGAGAGGGAAAGGTTTCCCTCAGGCCTCCAACATGGAGGAGGCCTGTGTGGCCGATAAAGGAAGAGACCCAGGACCAATGCTGGCTCTTGAAGTACCCTGGAACTAAGAGGACTTCAGGAGTGTGGTCGGTGTCTTTCCTGATGTGGATCGGTGTTCATCCGCTACCTCAGTCACCATCTGCTGCCTCTTCAGTGGATCTACAATGATATGCCAACCAGGTCTGGTGAGTCTGGAGCTCTTGTCAGTTACCTCTGGAAGCTTAAAGTCCCTATACCCTCTCTCCCCAGTGATGTTCAATAAAACGTTATTCAGCATTTTACTACTTGAGTGGACGTCAGTCTGTGGGCACTAGAAGGGCGGTTAATGCTAATGGGTGGGCAGCTGAAGAACATACCCTAGACAGACTGGAGATCAGCGGCTCCTTCGGGGGTGAGCACTACACAAGCGATGGGGAGCTGCTGTAAATACAGCTGGCTCGTCTGCCGCTGACCTCCTGCTGTGCTGTCAGGAAACCTAAGACATGGGATCCTTAAGGGCAGGCAAACAGTAAAAAGGACTGCAGAGACTGCAGCCCAGGTCCTAACAGGCCGCCGACCGCTACTGGTCTGCGGCCTGAAGGTTGGGGACCCCTGGATTACACAACAGTTAATCACTGAAACTTAAGCATTTAAAACCGGTGTACTATTTACTCTATTATAATATTACTCTAATGATAAATGTGGTATACTCACTTATCAACCCAAAGAACTGACACCAGTTTTACTCCACTTTTAACTGCTTTGTCCCATGTGCTTTGACTGCCATCTTTAAAGACAACGTGAGTGACTTGTTTGTTCAATCGCTTTGTAACCTGTAAACACATAACGTATTCAGTAATCATTCCTTAAAGGTTTTCAGTTTAGTGACAAATGTGTGTATTTTCTTACCTTTGCACCCAAGTTAAGGAGCTGCTCAATAAAAGATTGAGAGTAATTCTCTGTTCTGCTGGATGACCACACTTCCACGTAAGCCGTGACACCTGAAAAAACAAACTGTATGTTAAGCATTTAAAAAGAAAGAAGAGAGAAAAAGACCAAGTGTTCCACCAAGTCTGCCCATTTTTTATTTTGTTTTTAACCTTTATGTCCCAAGCATTTTCACATTTAATTACTGTTGACACCCAGGCAGGAGCGAGCCCGCCCTGCACACCCAGGCAGGAGCGAGCCCGTCCTGCACACCCAGGCAGGAGCGAGCCCGTCCTGCACACCTAAACAGGAGCGAGGCGATCCTGTATATCTTAGGGCTGAGGTTTGCAGAATATAGTGATGAAAGAGTCCTCCAACTCAAGAACTACAAGCAGTACAGGAACCTTCAGCTTTTCAACTCCATTATTTGACAAAAATGATTTGCCTTATTCTTAAATCATAGTACAGTAGCACAGAAAAAACACTTCACGTATTTGAATTTCTCCCCAGATGGAGACTCCGTTCCTAGGACTGGAATAATTAAAGCAATGTGTGCTCAGTGACTATGAGCCCTTCTTACATTAGGGAAATGTCTCCATGTGACTCCATGTACACATATCACTCACTATGTGTTCTATCATGCACAGTCCCTCTTTGCACAAACTACATCCATCCTAGAGTGACAGGCGTTGGCATTACCTGTAAGGACACTGCCCGCGCCGTAGGCTGGTGACAAGGTCTCTACTACCTCCATGAACTTTGCAGCTTCTAGCGCTGCTCACCCGCCACAGCTTCAAACCCTACTTCCGCCCTCGTGACGTCATCAGCAAAGCGCCACCAGAACCACACGTGTACACTGCGGGGGAAGGTGGGGGAATGTGTTCAGTGGAAGGGCGTCCTGCTGTGCTGTGTGTGATTGAGCTCTACGGGTTTACTGTATGTAGGAATAATGAGATCTCCGAACACGTCAGGAATGTGACAGGCATAAATAAGGAATGTACACAGAACTCAGGGATTGTAATTACTGTAGATCTAAATCCTAACTGGATTACATTTAGTCTGATAAAGCTTCGTATATGAGAAGCAATTGCTATGTTTTCTTCATATCTTGCTTATTAATGCCATTGAGCTCCAGCAGCATATTTGCAGCCACTTCCTGCCTTCAGGCACACTTCAAAAGTGGCTGCACATCATTGCCCTGGACTAGCTTTCTGAGGGTGCCAGCTGCAGAACACACTTGCACGCCATGTGTTTCCATGGCTACTTGTCTCCATTTTAAACTCATGTGACAGGGTGAGGGGCAGAGTGTTGTCACCTCGTAACATCAAGTACATAAACAGACTCTTTGTGGCAGAGTCTCAAAGTGTTATTCATATAAAATAAAATCTGTAGAATTAAACAAAATGTAAGTTGATTTATTTGGGGCCAGTTCACACCAGCCCCAGTCTGTTCCGGTTTCCAGTGCGATCGCATCCTGGCCAGCTCTGCGTTTTGGGGCGGGAGGGGGCATGGCGGTGCATTAAATTGAACGGCACTGCAGAAACTCCCCTCATCTGCAGTGCGATCACCTTCACCAGAACACGTTGCCCATCAGTGCCTGCATTTCGGTCCAGTGCGATCTGCAAAAATGCTGTAAGCACTGCAGTGCAGGCGATCACACTGCGGGCAGAGGGCGTGGCTGGGGTGCCATTGACTTCAATGCCACGCCCCTGAACGCAGGAAGCCAGCCAGAATGCAATACAGTGTGCGTTCCAGACGCTGACCACTCTGGAACGCACTGTTTATGGTGTGAATCAGCCCTATTTATATAGCGCCGAAATTTTTATGCTGCGCATTACATAGTTGCACATTCACATCAGTCCCTGCCCATATGGAGCTTACAATCTAAGGTCCCTATCATGTATACATACGAGGGACAGTGTTTGAGAGGTGCCAATTAACCTTCCAGCATGTCTTTGGAGTGTGGGAGGAAATCAGAGTACCCGGAGGTAGTACACATTTGGCTGTGGAACTGATTTTTTTATTTTACAAGTAGCTTAGTGTAAATGCAAAGCCTGCCTCACATGCGTATATGATGTAATAGTGCCTCTCACCTCGTGACTTGCTACTAAGTTACAATGTTGCAGTCTGATCACAGAGGTAGAGGACACTGGCAAAATGTCACTTAACCTTAGCTCAAGGGCCGGTTTTAATAATTAAAGGCATATATTTTTTTGAAAAGTTGTACTTGTGTTTAAGAACTACATTGAAAAAGCTATACTTCTGCTGTTTATTGTGACATGCAATCCTCATTTACCAATAGGAAGACTTGGGTGTTGGACTAGGTAGGAATGGGTTTAAAATGCACACTTTTGTGACAGATTCACTTCAACTTGAACACAACATTGAAAGCTATAACATTTCTGGCACTTTTTATAGCTTGCTTCACAGTTGTATGTAAACACTCAACTTTAGTCTCATTTTTAGTTTTTCATTACTTTCTATAGTTTTATATAATATGTCCCATCTGTATTTAATTTTTTTTGTCAGTGTGTCATTATATGTGTCCATGCATAAATGAATGGTCTTCTGTACTGTGCACTTATGCATGAATAAGAAGAGCCTTAAAATAACTTTCTTTGTCAGCTATGGTCCTTCAGCAATCCCCTACAATCTGTTTCCTCCTGTGGACCTCTAATCTATCAGCCTAGAACTGCTATGAAGTACACTATGAATATCTGTTTATTGTTACCAGAGACAAAAGCTTCAGATGTTTTGCGGAGGAATTTCCTTTTGAAAACAATGCTATTATTTTTTCATTAATAAATGCAGTATTTTGCATGTGAATGGTGCCATTTTATATTAAGGAACCTTTGAAGTGTAATATCCGAAATAGGAATGTGGCAGTGAAAGGGGTTTAAGTGCTTTAAATTGGCATTGAGATGACTTGCTTACATTTTAGTTTGCTCATCTAAGGGAAATCATGACAGATATTTTTCTTTGATTTTGGCAGGCGTCGCACATTTTCAACCAGGTTTCCTATTTCCCGTAATGCACTTGGCTGTCTAAACACCAGTCTACACTGTAACAATGATTACTTTACTGTTCTTCACTTGCTAAATCACAAGTGAGTGTTTTGCTATTTTCTGCTGCTTTTTAGTTACTATTTGTCAGAAGGCAGAATTGCCTTTTGTGATCAAACAATCTGTGTGGCATTTTCTTTAAACTTCTTCCCGTCAAGTGACAAGTCTAAGGTGGCCTAACCCTGTTAGAATAGGTTGATGTACTGCTGCATGATTACCGCAGAGAGAATTCTGTAAAAGTTATTTTAAAGGACACTTATAACTGCCTTTTTGTATTTTTAAGAAAGTAATTAGACTGTTTAGGGAGTGTGTTGTGGCTGAATGGTAAAGCAACATGCTTTACAGAAAAGGTTTTGCATGAATTTAGGCTTTGATCTCTCTGCATATGATTGATCATGCTTACCTCTGCCTCTTAACTAAAGTTAAGAGTGCTCTATGTTTACCAATTCCTGAATAGCTCCAGCAGTTGATCTTCAGCTCCATTCTTGCTCTGGAGCCTAAACAAATCATAAGCTCCTACTGCAGGGGCTTCCAGACCTACTCCAGAAATGTTTGCACTGGCTCTAACACCAACACTATCACTAGCTACATCATCATCTTCCCGTTATGGTTTCTATATATTATTTGCAGTTCCAATATGAAGCCATGTAGCTGCCTTCACCATTTTGTTAAAGTGACACAAAACTAAGGAATTAAATCTTAAAAACACATGCAAGTACCTTAACTATTAACAAAAATGTATCTTATTTGTGTATCACTCAGCTATAGATCCTCAAATCATCTCTGAATTTGTCCTGACATTGTCCTTCCTTCTGGAACATGGCTACTTTTGGTCTCAGTGTGTGTTGTAAAGTAGCCACCGCTCCAAGCTCGCTCCTGTGATGGACTACAATCTCACCTTTAGTTTACTAAATTGTATTGAGATTGTAGTCCATCACGGGAGCAAGCTTGGAGCTGTGTCTACTTTACAACACACACAGGGACCATGGGGAACAAAAGTAGCCACCCTCCAGAAGGAAGGACAGTGTCAGCACCAATTCAGAGATGATTTGAGGATCTACAGCTGAGTGATACACAAATAAGATACGTTTTTGTTAATAGTTAAGGTACTTGCATGTGTTTTTAAGATTTAACGCCTTAGTTTAGTGTCACTTTAAAGTGGATCTCTCACAAAGGTTTGGTTAATGTTACTTTTTACAAATTAGCATACTAAACTTGAGTGGCCACACTCCAGAAGGAAGGACAGTGGCAGCGCCAATACAGAGATGGTTTGAGGATTTACAGCTGAGTTATTCACAAGTCAAATTTTTATTAATAGTTAAGGTATTTGAATGTATTTTTAAGCTTGAACTCTTAAGTTTAATCTCACTTACGGTACGATACCTCATAAACGCGTATTATACAAGCTGAGAGCTATGGGCATAGATGGAAGGGTGTGTACATGGATAGAGAACTGACTAAACGAACGGGTACAGAGAGTATCAATAAATGGTGCCCTCTCAGACTGGGCTAGTGTCATTAGCGGTGTGCCTCAGATGCTCCATGTAGTTTTGCCTGGCTGCAGACTCAAAACAAAAAAAAGAGTTCACTGTGACAGCTTGCAATCAAAAATATATAGGCCCCAAAGTTGGGAAGTTAGGGACCACACATATTAGAGGTGCCTTGACATTGCAGCGTGGCTTCCTCATAGATGTATGTAACTAAAACCTCTATTTTTAACCTGAGTAGTTAAACAGATTAGTTTGTTTTTTGTTACTGGCTAGCCTGAAAGTTTGCTGGGGAGCGGTTTGTACTTGTTTTGAATTAATCTCCCAATTAATGTAAGCAGATGCTCGGAACATTTTCTTCTCTTACTGCCCTGGTGAAGGTAAAAAGAATCCATGATATTTAAGTGCTGCTAAAATAATTCTACAAATTCTAAAAGAGTTTACTTAGAACAAAACATGCCACATTCACATTGTCCTTATGAAGAATGAAGTGTATGTGTAGCCAAAACTTTCATTTTAGTTTTGGATGGCGTAAGGAAGAGTAAAAGCCCATATGAGATAATTTTTAGCTGTCTATGTCCTGCTGTTGAGATTTCCCTTCACTTCCTGCCCTAGACATGCAACAGGATGTGAAAGGATATCTCGTTGAAGTGAGGGGAATTGCTATCTTAAAGGAGAACTATGGGGTTAGGGATTTTCCCCATAGTTCTCCTAAGGGTAACGGGAGGACACAAACTAGCGTTCTCCCGTCACCCAAAGCTCAGTATACCGCGAGCTACAGCTCACGGTATACTAAGACGCCGCAGCTGAAACAGATCTCGACAATTATGTCTGGATCCACCCAGCTGCGTGAGTGACAGCTGGCTCTGCCTATTTAGAGGCAGAGCCAGCTGTACCTGCCCCCTCCCCCGTCCGTTCCGCCAGTCAGCGCTGGAGGATCGGACAGGGGAGGGGGGAATCCAGTCACGGCTCTCTGCAGTGACAGGATCGAGAAGTGAGCGAACGCCGGTATGTGTTTGCTCACTTCCCGATCTACTGAGCCGACCTGTGACAGTTTCATTGTCACAGGTCGGCTAGAACTGTGAGGATGAGTGAAAATCACTCACCTCATAGTTCTCCTTTAAACAATGATCACCACACCATTGTCCTCATTGGAATATTTCCCCTCGTGTTCTTAGGACAGCTGTAAAAGTTTGTATTTCCCTTATATTTTGTCTTGGTGAAAACAATCTATTGGACCAAATTAGAAAAAAAGAACAAATGTTCTAAAAATAATTTCAATGAATTTCTGAAAATTTCAATGAATTTCTACTGATGTATAGCCAGCTTTAAGCTCTGATTTCTTACAATACCCATTATTCAAGCGTGTCAAGTATTTCATGGCTCCTCTTGTATATAGACATTTCAAAAGAACCCTTAATTGAACTTCATTAATAAAAGCCAGCTCTGAGGAAGGGGAAACTCCCCTCTACGCATTCAGCCAGCTCTGAGGAAGGGGAAACTCCCCGAAAATGCGTTCAGCTGAGTCAGCTTGTTTCTGCTGCATATTTGGATTGTTTTCTCTGACTGCTAGGAATCTGCATGTATCCTGAGATTTATGTCCAACACGCTTTTTATCCACCTCTTTTGTGAGTACCATTTATCACTTTTAATCTTTATAAACAAATAAAAGGATTATTTGCACCAGGAAAGGTGCCCGGTGTTTCTTTTTTATGTTTCACACAGTGTAATCCCTCATCTGTAACGGAACACAAGATTCAATTTGTGGCTGAAGGAGGTTCCTATCTGGCGCTGGTTTTGCTTTTTGTGGAATTATCGAACTTCATTAATACTTTCAATGAATTATAAGCTCTTAAATGGAGGAAAACAATAGTAGTTATCACAATATTTTGAAGAACTGTCTCTGTTTTACTATGATCATTATGACTGAATCAGGTTTAACCACATCCTGTATGCTTTTCCATAGACCATATGGTGGCATCCTGCACCCATCTGGCAATGATATGTATTGATATGCATGATTGGCCTCAGCGTATGTGTGTGTGTTGAGGGGCACACTTCATCTTGTATGCCAGAAGATCTTTTCCAAGCACTGGGCTCAAGGCTATAATTCCGCAGCTAAATAAAAACGGCAATCGGCAATCACAAATCAATTTATAACTAGCCTTAAAAGCAGGGTGCACATGGAAGGACTTGCATCAATATAAAACAGAAATTTCCCAGCACACTTGCCAGCTACCCTGCAACAAAACAAGTTACACTGTCTAACAGTATGCAATAAAAACAGAGGTTTTAGTTGCACAACAGTTGCAAAATATGTGGAAGCCTTGTCAAGGCTCCTCTGTGTAGTGTGGTCCTAACTAATCTTTGAGAAACTCCATATTGGAGCATAGGAAGCAGTAGATACAGTACGCTGGATGCAGGAATGCCTGGAGGTAGCCCACTCCTCCTCAAAGACATAGGGACATACTGGAAGCCCAGCGCATAAAAATGTAAGCTGAAGCCTGCACTGAATCTCCACACTAAATACAGCCAAGCTAAACAAAAATGGCAAACCACAACCCCAATTTATAATTAGCCTTAAAGGAGAACTATGAGGTGAGTGCTTTTCAATCACCTCATAGTTCTAGCCGACCTGTGATAATGAGACTGTCACAGGTCGGCTCAGTAGATCGGGAGGTGAGCGAACACATACCGGCGTTCGCTCAACTCTTGATCCTGTCACAGCTCTCTGCCATGACAGGGGAGGGGCTCGATTCCCCCTCCCATCTCCGATCCTCCAGCGCTGACTGGCGGATCGGACGGGGAGGGGGCAAGTACAGCTGGCTTTGCCTCTAGATAGGCAGAGCCAGCTGTCACTCATGCAGCTGGGCGGATCCAGACATAATTGTCGGGATCCGCTTCAGCTGCGGCGTCTCAGTATACCGCGAGCAGTAGCTTGCGGTATACTGTGTCGCCTCAGTATACCGCGAGCTGTAGCTCACGGTATACTGAGCTTAGGGTGACGGGAGGACGCTAGTTTGTGTCCTCCCGTTACCCTAAGGAGAACTATGGGGAAAAGCCTTAACCCCATAGTTCTCATTTAAAAGTAAGGTGCACATGGAAGGGCTTGCAACAATACAAAACACAAAAATGTCCATACACACTTACCATCTTCCAGTGTGTTCCTATGCCTTTAAGGAGGAGTGGGCTACCTCCAGGCATACCTGCATTCCATTTATCTGCTGCTTCATATGCTCCAAGAGGGAGGCTTATAAATTAGAGTTAGGCCCACACTACACAGAAGAGCCTTGACCAGGCAGTGTGGATTCGACATATTTTGCAAATGTTGTGCAACTAAATCCTCTGTTTTTAACCCTCATAGTTAGACAGTGTAATTCATTTTGTTGCATGCTGGCTGGTAAGTGTGCTGGGACATTGTTATGTTTTGTATAATTCTGAACTTACCTTCACTATGTAGTCACTGAACTCCAAAGACATGCTGGTAGGTTAATTGGCTCCTCTCTAAAAAAATTGTCACTCTATGTATGTATGTGGGATAGGGACCTTAGATTGTAAGCCCCTTGAGGGTAGGGAGTGATGTGAATGTGCAACTATGTAAAGTAGGGTTGCACAGATACCAAGTACAGTACTCGGTACAAGTACGAGTACATGTACCGATACTTTTGAGCTCCAAGACTAGACTAGAGAACATTTCAAAAGTTAGGAGGCAGCTGTCATTTGTAAGGAGCACACGGAGCTCCTGGGATTTGTACATTTCAGTTTTAATGTATGATTTTGTTTTTATAAATAAAGGGATGCGCAGATACCAGTTTTGCCAGTACAAGTACTGGTACTTGCTGAGTACTGAGTACTGATACATTTTTGTTTATTGTCATGTGACAGTTTTTCTAAAACAATACAGACTAATTATTTCAAGACAGTGGTGGAGTGCCAGAGCCAGGTCCCAGCTGCAACCGCTGCAACCCTGGTAGTTCTCATGAAAATGCCAAGTATCTGCACTGGTACTCGAAAAGTATCTGTGCATCCCTAATGTAAAGTGCTGCATAAATTGTCGGTGCTATAAAAATACCTGTAATAAATAAATAACTAATCTGAACAAGATCACTGATTTTATATGTAGCGAAGGCAGGTTGACAATGAGAACTCACAAAGCATGCGCCTTTAAAAAACAGGAATGGCAGTTCCCTTTTTCATCCTTACTGGTTACTATGAAGTATGTTCTGCTTCATTATAATATTATTCAGCATGAAAAAATTTCTGCAATTACCTACAATATTTACTAATGCTACATGAAGGGCAAGGAGATTTGGTGAAGCAGTGAAGACCTTTTTTAAAATCAAAATATCACTTAGGAATACAATAAGAATTTTACATCCTGCCTTCCACGGTCATATAAATATAAATCAACAGCAATAAATGAATAACTAGGTACTATACTAAAGCTATTTGATATGATTAATTGTTTTAATAATCATGAAGTGAAAAAAAACCTAATAGGCATCATTTATGTCTAATTAAAATGTAGAATAGCATTTTAATATGAAACAATAACAACACTTACCTTCTATATAGTGATCAAATGCACAATTATCTGTTAGAACAATGAAGGCACAATTATTATTTTTTTTCACGAAATGGTATGACACCTGGGGCACCAGAATATAACATTTCTAAAGAGGTCATGCAGATATGGCACCTGCTCTTTGATTTGATGGCTACCACTTCAGAGGCAAGTATCTTAATTATGACTGTTCTCTTCAATCAATCAGTTTTTTGCACAGCTAAAATCCCTAATTAGTTCACAGCCAACTGTTACATTCTCTAGAACGTTTTGTTCTCTTGTATTTTTTTGTTTTGTTTTTTTTTAGCATTTTCTAATGTGCAACTGTTAATAATAACCACAGTGCTATTTGTTTAACCTGTTAACCAGTTAGGCCATTTGTTTTCAATGTTCTGTCTAGGACTATTGCACTATTTGTTTCAGTAAAAAGGAAAATGTAGCTTTATAGCAAAAGCATCAACATGTGCCCTACATGTTTATTTAGCTAGTGGTAATGCAGCCATAATTCTGCTGAAAAGTGATGTTAGAAATTGAATGGAAATTCTACCTTCTGAAAAAAATAATACATTCACACTTCTTCAGAAAAGAAAAAAAATGTGATTCTATTATTTCTAGAGGTGCACCAAAATTACATTTTCAAAACCGAATTTATTTATTTTTCTAACCTTTTCACATTTTTGTAAATATTTTATTTTAATTTTTTTTATAAACTTTTAATTTTTTTAGTTATTTTTTATTAAATATTTACATTTTTATACTTTACTGTTGGGGGCTTTGGGGAAATATCAGAGGTCTAAACAGACCCCTGATATTTCCCTTTTAAAACAGAAAAAGATATTGAGGACACAGAGTCCTCAATCTCTTTTTCTGCAGCCCCAGTTATAAATGAACAGGAAGCCTCTATACTGAGTGTTGCTGTTCATTCATAACTTGAGGACAGAGTATGTTTATTATATCCCCTTTCATAAATGAACTGGAAGTGATGTAGATCACTCCCATTCATTTGTAATTGGGGACACAGTAAACATACTCTGTTCTCAATTATTTATAAACACTCAGCGGTGCGGGGAGGAGAGCTCGATCTGACAGCTGATTCCTCCCCCACACCTGAGGTGGAAAAGTTGATTAAGCTAAATAATCCACCTTGATATTCGAGACTCCATCTTGTTATACATAAGTCCCAAGGTTTGTAGAGATCAATAGTTTTATTTTTGCAGGGTCTGCAAGGACATATTTCTGCAGACCCTGCAAAATATGTATCAGTCTGTGGATTACAGGCCCTTTTCAAGGATTTCCTGTTATTGGCAACACCCGTGTGTGGGCAGCTGATAAGACGACAAATGCTCCCAAATATAATATAGTGTCAGACACCAGACTGAGTCGCCCGCCCCAAAAGAACTATCGTATATACTCGAGTATAAGCCGAGTTTTTCAGCCCATTTTTTCTGCTGAAAAGTCCCCCCCTCGGCTTATACTTGAGTCAACGTCTCAAGCTGGTCAGGTTTCTTCTTACTTACCTCGCCGAGCGTCGCGTCACTGCTGCTCCGGTGGGCGGCGTTCCGAGCGGGGTCATCTGGCAGACTTCAAATACTGTTCCGGTGTAGTTAACAAGAAAAAATGCTGGCACTAAGGTTTAAGAGAGTTCATTGTTTAAAAACTGTGATAAATAATCAAATATTATTAAATGATTTGTATTTCCGTGCCGGCCCAGTGTTGGATGCCACTGGGATGTATCTCATGAATTATGCTAATGTGCCTTTGCTTAGAAATTAATGTAATTCTTTTTTGGGTGTAGTACGCTGGCTATCCTGCCCAACATATGTTGAATAAACCTTAATTTTGTCATGGACACGAATCTCTGTTCCTTGTTTTGCACGAGGTCTGGTATTCCTGCCAGGACACACCACGGCCCAGCCTCCTGTGACAGCTGACCGCTGTCCCTGCCCACACACTGCCGCCCTCCTGATCTGTGACAGGAGACTGAGCGGTGCGGGGAGGAAAGGCGCGGGCCACTCACAGAGCTCTCCTCCCGCACCACAAGGCCTCCTGTGACAGTTTTTCTCTTCCCCCTGAGACAGAGAGCAGCACCCAGTGGGGAGGAGAGAAAACAGGGATGCACCCCTATTTGCCAAAAGTGTCATTTTCGGCTGATATGTTTTGGCGGCCAAAATTTAGGTGCATCCTCAATAATTCTTTTTGCGTAGGAGCCAGCACAGCATTGCAACTGCAATTTTTGGATTGTGGGAGCTATTCTCTGGCTCCTGTCCATGTCCGTACCGAGATACTGACGTTTAGTAACATGGAAGCAAGTGTCAATGGACTACAAGTGCAATGACATCACCACATTTGTATTCTGTTGAGAACTCACTGCCACAGTGGCGAGGGGGACATGCAACTCTCCATTTACAGATTCTGTCAAAGGAAGGATTGCAATGTGACCATGTTTCATGTTACAACCTAAATATGGGGGATAACATGAAACATTGTCAGAAAAGTAAACTTACAGGGTTATTCACAAAAGGGTGAAGAGTTTGGAGAAGGCAGGAGAAGCGAACAATCTAGGACAACATAGCTGATTTGGAAAAATTATCCAGTTCAACTATGTTGTCCTAGATTGTTCTCCTGCCTTCTAAAAACTCTTCACCCTCTTGTGAATAACCCTCTTAGTCTTTTAGATAGTGTTTCTTATACATGTACATAAAAAGCACATCAATAAAGATGTTTGCCTTATTAAAAGCATATTCACCAGTCATGCTCCCCTGCATCTTTACAGTGTCAAATAACATTTACTGGCATCTGGTCAGGTCACTAGAAAATGTTTCTTTTTGTTTTATTCACCCTACTTATAACATTGATTGTCACATTTACTGCACATTTCAGATATTTTGCCAAACACGCTAATTGTGTACATGTCAAGCTTAGGTAGTAAACCATTGCATTTTACAATGAAAATTAAATAAGGTGGAAACTGTCCATAGAGGTGCTGAACCTATATTTTAACATAGTTTCTGCATTTAGAGGGGCTAATGTTTAATTTTCTTTTACAAAACTAAAAAAAAAAAAAAATGGTACCTCCATTACCAACCCAGCACACCAGTCAGGCAGACTGGTGTCTCTATTGCACGGGGGTTGTGAGTTTGTGGACAATATCTGGCTTAATTGCCCAAAAGTTAGTCACTTGGGGTGTTTTGAAAGGGGGCCCAGATAAAGGGGGGGTCTTTAAAAGAACCAGTGTTCAACAATAATAGGCATCGGGTAATGTACAACCTACCTGCCTCCCCAATGGGGACCAAACAGGTTGCCACCCCCTCAATGGTGAGCTGTTCGAGGACTGTTTTGTGCACATAAATGTATATGAAGGTATGCAAAGGGTAAAATGAATACACTACACAACTTATAAATGAAATAAATGTTTTCAGTTTAATGTACAAGAATCCAGCAATGTCTCATTTTATTTCAACTTGGGTCTTTTCCTAAATATCACATTTCATAGAGTCTGGCTACAAAGTCATAAAGAACCCCAAGAATACAATTCCAGCTCCCCGAGCATGCCTTTTTTTATTCATATTTTTTATTTTACAAGAATGTTATTGTTTTGTGAGAAACAAATATACAGGATAGAAAAGTTAAGCTGGCCATAAGCCAATAGAACGTTGTTGAAAGAAAATTGTTTTTGGAACGTTCGTTCAATTTTCTAAAAGTTAATGGGGTCAAATTGACAATCATTTTCAACAGTAGTTGGAAAAAAAAATGGAAGGAGCAGGATGGAAAATACATCAATTCCAAAATCGAATGTTAAAACTAGACAAAATTTCGAATGACATTCATTAAGTCTCTTATGGTATTAGTGAATGTCCTGAGGAAATTTGTTTACATTAATGTCCACACACAAATCTACCAGTTTATGGCCAGATTTGCATTCACAATACGGACATTATACATATATCCTACACAGTTAATGTGTAAGCCATCAATGGCAATCAATAGGCTTTCAAACAGAATGCCCGTGTGAAAGCACAGACTCAACACCAACGACTGTGTCTCCTGCATCTTTGTTGTCTCCTGAACATTCCCTTCATATCCAAACTGTAATTTCAATATTTGCCAATATTCTTAGCATGTAACTTTTGCCGACAACACATTTACCACATTATAAATGTAAAAAGCTTTATCTTAAACCTGTCATGAGTAAAATATAAGGCTGCCAGTGCTGAGCTTGTCCTGAAAGGGCTAGTCTCCTGGTAGTCATGCTAATCTTCTGGTTTCAATACTTTTGGAATTACTGACCCAAGACAATGCATACAGATCAGTAAAGTCATAAGAACTTATATGCATATTTGTTAAGGGTCAGCGTCTTAAAGCATTTAAGATAGAGGGGTCAGAATGATAGCCAGGAACTAACATCTTTTTCTTTCAAGGTAATCCTACTCATAGCCCCCTACCCAAAAAACAAACAAAACACAACTATACACTAAATACCTAACCAGCTAAGTGCATTCAAATTTGTATATGTACTAATATATAGATATACTGTATCTCTTTGTTCAGTTCAAATTACATGGAGAACGTTCAAAGGTGATGAGTGCTTATGAATCCAGTACAAACAAATGCATGTATATGTTCTGAATGCTTACTGATCCTTAACACACTAATACTATCCAGCCAACCCAGGTATATACAAATCAGTACGTGATAATATACATGTATAAAAATGTACTGAAACTTTTAAAAGTGCTAAGTACTTGTAAACCCTGTGCAAACAGATATGTATATACACTGAGTGGCCAGATTATTATGACCACCCCATCAGTACTTCGTGGGCCACAAGATAACTCCACGAGATTACTTCGTTGGGCCGCCTCCTGACTCCACGCGATGTTGAAAGGTGATGCGAGGAATCTGACACTGCATTGTTGCCCTTCTGTTGTCTTGTACCAGTCTTGCCACTCTCCGTTCTGCCCCAATATTGACTAGTCGCTGACGGCCACAATTCGCACGTTCAGACCCAGATTTTCGGCTGACAGTCCAGTCTTTAAACACTTTAACAAAAGCTGCTCTTGAACATTTAACAAATTCTGCTGTTTTGCTGATACTCGCTCCATGGTACTAGCGCCAACAATCATCCCACGTTCAAAGGCTGTTAAATTACGTTGTTTACCCATATCTTTAGAAAAAAATCACTTTTACTGTCGTGGTAAACAACCTGCTTCCCTATTTATAATGGTCTGGCTCTCTAGCAACTTCAGCGCGAAATTAAAGCTAATTAGCCTACAAACTTCAGGTGGTCATAATAATGGCCACTCAGTGTATACCCATGCATATGAAGTACTGAGTACTAATTAATCCTTATGCAAAAAACACATGGGGGGGGGAAGGGGCATGCCGCTCTGCTGAACAATGTTTGCAGTGTGTCTGTTGCCCCCTTTTCTAGCCAGAACATCCCAAGTTGCTGAGAGCAGGGCAGGGAAATGTGTAAGGGCCATACACTTCTCCCCACCCGGGTATTAGCAACCTGGGACACTCTGGCCAGTGTTCTGCCCAGCTCCTGGCAACCAGTGATGTCACTGGTTGCCAAGAGCTGGGTGGGACACCAGACAGAGCCAGAACTGGTCTGGGAGATGATGTAGAGTACCCCCCAGGACCATCCCCCCATTCGCGTGTATCACCAGCA
>NW_017307339.1:339401-375869 GCF_000935625.1 Nanorana parkeri
GCTTCAGGCTTCAGATAGGCTAGGGACACCCTTGGGTGTTATTACTTGTGGACCAGGTGTGGTTGTCTGAAGGTAATAGTAGCCTGTGCAATTACTTGTGAACAGTCTGCAAACAGCTGCAGGTGGGGGCATCTGTCATTTTATTATACAGCCCCTCGTCTGCATTACGTAGCATGGAGGAATTTGGGAGACTCATGTAATCGGCCCCATTCGCAGGTGTAAATAGGGGCCCACATGAGTTAATAGAAGCGTTAAAAAAACGTTTTTTGCTTATTTCTTTTTATTTACACGTAAGAGTAATTTAGAAACGAAAACTACGATAGCAGTTGTTATTTATAAATGAATGCAGAGCAGAGCCCAAGCTTTAAAACTGAGAGTTCAGTTCTGCAGATTACGCAGGGAGAATACAGCTCTCCCTATGTAATCATCAGAGCTCCATGCTATCCAACCACTGTGCATTGTTTATCAGGAGCACACAGAGCAACTGATACAGAGACAGAGAAACAGAATTTCACTGGTTAGATGGGAAGAGCTTTGGTCTATTGTAATCTGCAGGGCTGAGCTATCAGTGTGACAGCTCAGTCTGTACAGTGCACGAGACAGGTGATGCAGAGAGAGGAGGGGCACCCCTCCAGCTGTCCTTACCACCCTGCAACAGGATAGCCTTGCCCTGGTGTAACAGAGTAACTCAAAATACTGTAAGGGTTAAGTGTTTGCTTTGATCTAGAGAGGAAAATAAAACCGTTATACTCACCTGTTCCTCAGAGCTCGCTTCCTCTTAGACCAGTCCTTGCAGCCTCTCTCCCCCTCCATTGCAGTGGTCTAAGGTCCACTGAGCCATCACGTTCTATACACTGTATATAGGATGTGAGGATACCAAGGGACATTCCATCACTGCAGCTGAGGAGGAGACATGCAGGAGGGAGTGCTGTCACAGCCGGTTGGCTCCGAGGATCAGATGAGTACTTTGTGATTTTCCTCCCTAGAATAAAGGAACACTTAATCCTTGCATTGCAGGGTAGCCCAAATGCAAGGGTTAATAAAAAAAATGTCCCTGGAGTTCTGCATTAACAAAAAGTGATCTCCACTTGTAGCACAATGTAGGCAGGAGTGCTATTAAATTTAGTTATTGTCAGATTGTAAGCAGTCTGATGCTGATTTGTAATCTTATTTGGTTCCCCTAATTAGTCTGTCATTGTTTGCATCTGTCTGCTGCTGGGTGTACCCAGGCCACAGAGCAGAGCAACCAACGAGAGATTGCTATGAGTATGTATGTCTCACTAGCCAATCACTAGGAGGTTAATGGTCAGTGATGCATGCTGGGAGAGGAGATACATAATTGGGGTGGACCACATCAGCTGTCTCTTCCTCCCCTGGGCCCTGCCTGGGGGGAGGCTGCTATGGACTGTCTGAGATGGCTAGGCCTGAAGCCTGGGGACTAGCCATGTGCTTACATTGAGGCCTGAGTCTGGGGCCCAGTGGTAATTACTGATGACAAGGATGAAGATGACTGGTGACTTCTAAGTAAAGTACGGCTGTGCCGGGTGCTCTTCACACAGATTGCCACGTCTGACTTAAAGGTCTTAGTCTGTGAATGGCAGCAGCTTTTGTGTCCTACCACTTAACCACTTCTCGTCCACCGAACACTGAAAGACGGCCGGATGGGAGTCTCCTGGATGTGGGTGGGCGTCTTTAGACGTTCCATTCGTGTCCAGGGTGCGCGCACGAGCGGGAAACCGCCAGGATTTTAAACTGCAAGCGATGGCCGTTTACATACAAGCAGTCCGGCGTCTGTAAAGACACCCGATCGCTTGTATGATGCAAGTCAGGGTGACCCCCCCCCTCTTACCTCTTCTCGCCGTTCCCGTCCCCCCCGTGATCCCGGGCGTCATCCATCCCGGGCGATGTGGCGGCTCTTTGCACTGAGAACGGAGGGAGATCCCTCCGCTCTCCTCCCGGTCTCTGAATGCAGGAAGTGATGTATGTTACATCACTTCCGCATTCCTCTGTCACTCTCCGGTACAGAAACCGGAGAGAAGCTGATGAAGCACATCTGTGCTTCATCAGCTTCTCCGGCGGGGTCCCTAGGTGACATTAGGGGTCTTAGAGACCACTGATGTCTCCATAAAGGGTACCTGTCACTTCTTAGCACCCTATGTGATAACAATAAAGTTAAGTGTAAAAAAAAAATTGCTCACAAAAATAAATGAAATTTACACACACACAAATAAAAAAAATCCACAAAAGTTTTTTAAAGTCCCCCCACCACCACATAGATGTGCAAAAATGCGTTAGGTGTGCCTACACGCAAAAACGCCGATTGTGCCCATTACGCCGCACGTTACATATCGCCCTGAATGTCGCAGTGAGAGCAATACATTTCAATCACTGATAACAGTAAAGTGATGAGCGCTAAAATCTTTTAAAGCAATGCCTATGGCCCATTTTGGCTATGATAGTTTTTTTGCGATTTCGCGGGCGTGCGCAATTTTAGGGCTTGACATGTTTGGTGTCTATTTACCTGATGTGACCCCGCCTTTTATATTTTACCAAAAAATTGGGTAAAAAATGGCAAAGGGAAAACCATTTTTTTAAAAATATTCAGTACTTTTTTTTTTTTATACAGTAAAAAATAAAAACCCCAGTTGTGATTAAATACCACCAAAATATGGTATAAAATTTGTTTCAGTACTGCGTTGCATGACGGAATAAACGTCAGTTGAATTACCGCAGCGCTGAATACTGAAAAATGGCCTGGACAGGAAGGGGGTATAAACACCCCGGTCAGCAAGTGGTTAAAGGAGTCTACACCAGCCTGGATGATCATGACCCTCAACTTCTCTCCCTGATGTTCATCAATGAAGTTCCTCAACATCATATCTACAGTCTAGATGTCGCTTCTGGATTCTCCTAGACATGGTGATGATGGATGGTTATTATTCTCTGTGGCCTTTTGGGGGTAGCGTTCAGGGCTGTAGCTACCATGGGGCGAGTGAGGCACTCTCCTCAGGCACAGCTGAGAGGGGGCGCAGCCAAGGCCGGCCTGGCTGCGCCCCCTCGCTCCTGTTGCCATGGCGAGCACAGGGTGCCATTGGCAACTAGGGCGCCAGGCGGCCAATCCAGCCCCGGCTTGGTAGGGAGAAGAGAAGCGGCACAGGCTCCAGCTTCTCTTTGGATCCCTACTGCTCTCCCCCACATGTATGGGCAGAGTACTCTGTGTCCTCAATCTTTTTTTCTTTTTCAAAAGGGAAATGTCAGGGGTCTGTTTAGATCCCTAAATATTTGCCTGAAGCCCCCCAACACTAAATAATAAATACACACACACACACTCACTCATGCACACATATTACTAGGCATGTGCTAAGACTAAAGATTTGTTTCGGACGAAATGAACGGAAACTAAAAACATTTTTATTCGTTTTGTCACACGAAATAATTTTTTATGCCATTTTGGATTTGGCCACCAGCGCATTCTGGAGGCCGGGCGCATGACGTCACATACCGCACACGTCTGTTGGGGGGCACAATTTTCTGTTCTTGCCTTGGGCGCAAAAGAAGCTAGCTACGGCTCTGGTAGCGCTACACTCTTATAAGTGTGATAAAAACAGAGCAAGACAAAACATGTATTGACAGTGTGGTCATAAGCAGATTGGACTGTGCCAAATAAACTATATCCCTTTTAGGTAAATGGTCCCATCAAATTCTTAGCTAAATAAATCAGGAAAGGAGAAGTATAGTCAGGCTACGGATATGAACAGTATGTACCAGCACCCACCCCTGATTGCTCCTTACGTCCCTTTGGATCACCCCGCAGCATTTAAAAAAAAAAATAAATTCTCTGTACCCACTATTTTCTCAGGTGTCTTCAACCAAATATATTAGGCTACTTAGCTTTGCAGTAATCAGAATAATTGTTCCTATTGCATTGATCTATAATCGTAACATTTGAAACAGTATTGAAAAGGGGTAATTTTACGGGCCTGTTGACACTATAGCATTGCACTAAGCACACCTAGCATGCGGTACCATGCGCTTGGTGTGTTGCTTTGCCATTTATTTAAATGGTACCCCATTGTACCTCCCAGTGGGCGTGCACTACAGCACAACATGTGGTACTGTAACACCGTGCGTTGAAGTAAAAAAAGCAGTGCATGTACTACTTTTTTAACCACAACATACCGCATGTTGCACTGCGCTGCAGTACACAGCTGCCGGTAGGTTAATTGGAGTGTCATTCAAATGAATGGCACTGCAAGTCACCATGCGCATGTTACCACGCACTAAGTGCGCAGTGCAATAGTGTGCGCTAAACACGCGGTAATGTGTTCTTAGCACAATGCTGTAGTGTACACGGGACCCTTAAATGTGTTAAGAAGTAATTCGACTTTTCTGTTTTTACGCGCTCCCTTTGAAATTGTTTTATTAATCTCAATAATTGTCAGAGCAATATACCTTTTCAATATTCAAATTCCATCTTGTACATCTTGAGGAACATTATGAAACTGTGAGGAACCACAGCCCCTCTTTTAATTTTATTATTTTTCCTTAAACATTTTGCTGACACTGATGATCGGGTTTAATTGTTAAGCTACTTTGACTTTAAAATGTCCTATAAAATCAATCGTGACTTGTCAGTGTGTTTATAGATGTTTGGCAGGGCTGCTCAGTGACAAAAGACATTCCAAAAGACCAATTCTCTTGCATCAGCTATGAGCTAAATGAGTTTAACTAGCATTAAATTATATGCACAATTGTCTATAAAGAAGATGTTCTCTATTTGTGACTCACAGGAGGGTTGACCTCGCCAGATACATCAAAATTGACATTAACTCCCACTTCAAGTTCAAGTAAGGCTTAGTAAAAATATGAAATATAAGCAGAGTCCTGCCTAAGTGAAAGGTTAGTAGTAGTAGGTTTTAATAAATCAACACCATCATACTTCTACAGAGATTGTTCTGAAGAACATTAATAACGTCAGGTTGTCTTGTTACTGTAAAGCATTCATAATTGTTCACGACTCTGTCATTGATCTTATTGTCATGATCCACTGCACATGCCATTTTTCTTCATAATACAGAACATACTATCATTGCATACTGCTTTAATTTACAAGGCACTGAGATATATGTACTATTTCTGATGGAAGGCATCTGGACTAGAAAAACTCAAGCTAAAACTATATTACTAAATAGCAAAAAGTCTTGTCTTATTTTTTTAATTGCAGTTTAGTCAAATCGAGCCATCTTACCCTAATTCCTAAGTCAGAGAAAAGTATCTCACAATTCATCCCTATACCCATAATAAAAAATGTACCATACAGAAATCCAATAAATGATCCTTAGTAAAATGAGGGTGGAATGCCGATCCAGGTCAACAGGATCTCCCAAAAAAAAATGTCTATATAGATATATGTTTGAAGGCTAATTGGTTAGCCTGTATTTGTGGGAGGTGTCTGTTCCCTCACCACTCCACATAAAATGAGCAGGTAGACTCACCTGGGCACGGCGTTCTTCAGCATTAGGCGCCCGCCCGGTCCCTTCATTCAGACATTACACGGAGTATGCCCCCTTATTGGCATTACTGTCCATCCGGATCAAGGCACACCACAGGTCAGTATTGGTTATGGTTGCCTGTATGGCAAATGGATTCAGAACACAAATATATATCTTCTGGTAAGCAGGAAGACTGTGTGATGGCAAGAAAAGACAGGACAGACAGGAAAGTATTATTATTCTTCCACTAATAATATAAGACTTGCACTTTGCTTTGCTGGGTGTTTTGTAGAGGCTAGCTGCACCTTAACCACCTTACTACCAGGTGTTTGGGGGTGTTTGTACTGTCCTGGGATCTTTATTTGATATATTTCCTTTTTATATAAAAAGCCAGTGGTCATTAAAGTAGTAATTAACTCTCAAACTTTTTTTTTTCAATAAAATATCCAGCTCAAGCAAATATACATTACCCAGCAAAGTATTTTTTTTTTCTTTAATGTTTGCCCAAACACTTACAGTCACAATGTTTTAGAACAACTGGATGCAACCCTCTTAACTTACATCGCTGACATTCACGATCACAAGGGACAGCCCAGTCTCCATTTACTAGCTTGGAGTAGGGGGAGGAGTGGCTCCACAGAACAACCTCCATAGGACCCTGCAAGGGAAGGAGGCACCCTAAGGGCCCATTCACACCACATCATCTCCAGACCAGACCAGATTGTTTCCGGACCCAAAATGCATCCTAATGTATCCCTATGCTATTTCTGGCCTATGTTTCCACCAGTCCGTTCCAGACCAGACCAGACCAGACCAGAAAAATACTGCTTGTCTCATGTCTGGTCTGGAACGGACTGGAACTGCGGGCAAGTTCACACCATTTTCTGGACCAGAAAATGGTGTGAACCTGCCCTAAAACAGGATATCAAGGCCAGTGCTCAGGAGACCAGCTGATTCTGCAGAAATCTAAAACTTTTAAACATCAAAGAGCAACATTTATTGTAAGTGATTCAGCAACTGAAATAGCTTAAAAACCCTTTGACATTAATAATACTTAAAATACCATTAAATGAAAGCTAAATCTGTCTAAACATATGATATACAATTCATTTGATTACACTGTTGCATGACTGAGTAATTGTCAAACTATCAGAGCACTGAAAGGTGAAAAAAATGTCCTGGAAAGGATTTGGGTGTATTGAGATGGTAAAGTGAAATCCCAAAACACTACCGTGGTAGCAAAAATTAAAAGGCTAACATGCACAATGCAATATACAAAACAGTACAAAGGGGGTCATCTAGGTTTCCTGCCGACACATGATGAGGGACTCCAGGATTTGTGTCTGTTATGTTATAGATTTGCTGTACAAAGCCAAGCCCTCTTGCATTGAACTGTTTTAATTTATTGCCTTGCTCAATAAAGTGCAGGACAAATTTGCTTGGACTGTTCCTGATGTCCCTGTCTTGTGCATGGTTTATCGCTGCCACTGCCGGTTTCACTTGTCCATCTTACAATATATATACTGCCAACGTCTGAGTTTCATTTTTACAGCACAGTTTTTTCTCTTTTCCATGCTTAATAATAATATAATGCCTAAGTCTGAGTTTCGTCTGTCCCTATTGACATCACACCTCCAGCATGCACATTCTTTTTTCCCCTGTAATATCCCTCCGCTAGCGCACACTCCTTTTGAGACTCCTCAGTCTGCAGTCACGCACTCCAGCCATTCAAAATGCATAGTGAACACTGGTCATGTCTTCTCTATAAACATTGCACAATGTGGCCAAGGTGGGCAATGTGGCTAGGTGGGCAACTTTGGCCCTCCTGCTGTACTTTAACTAAAAATCCAAATGCCTCTGCCACTGGGAGTCATACCTGTAACTGTCAGTCCTGCAATGCCTCATGGAACAGGACTTGATGTTCCACAACAGCTGGAGGGCCGAAGTTACCCACCCCTGGTCTGGAGGTTCAGCGCTCAGAGTGAAGCTCAGTTTGGCAGAAGTTTCCCCAAACCGCCCCCCAGTGCTGTAAAAGTACAGCATATGTAACTGTGGTGTATGTAGTCCAGGATTGTGTTTGTGTGTTTTAGAACACATTGGCCTTTTCTCTGTATCCTGCTCCCAGCACACACACAAATCACACCACAGTATACATACCAACCCAAAGTAAGGTGCCCTTCCAGTATACACAGAGCTTTCTATCCAGATTTATACCAGCAGAAAATTTGCATTAACTTTTTTGTGACCAGTTTGCTGTGTATATGCATTAACCCATCTGTGACCAGTCTGCAGTATATGTGCATAAACCTCTCCGTGATCAGCGGCCACAGAATGACTGTTAACTCCTCAATCACCTAACCCTTGCTTTAAAACATTACCCCCTGAGTGACCTGTCTGCAGTGTATGTGATTTGCTTCAAAAACATGTACATCAATCCCTCAGTGATTAATATAACCCCTCAGCATATAATCATTAACTTACTGCCCAGTCTCTAGGGCAACATAAGTCAGGAGCTTGTCATGTCTGACTCTTAGTCTATTTCACTTGACCACCATTTTCCCAGCATCACAGAAAAGGCTTAAACCAGGACTGAACAATACCCATCAATCACAGCAAGTTCTGGGCCCACATATTACCAAGGCTGTACCTCAAGAAGAGCAAAGAAAAGAAAATTATTGGGTCAACCATTCCCATGCCACCTGTATGCCTGGACAGGTAGGCTACATTTCATTTGATAAGGTTCATCCTATTTGCCCATAAGAGGAAAAAATCAGCTGTAGACTCTTGTCTAGAGAGAAACCGGAAAGATACAGATAAAGCTGACATATAAAAGACCAGGGTCATGCAGGCTTTGATACCAATTTGCTACCTTGGCATTGGCATCCACCAGCCTGCTCTCCCAATGTAATTGACCATAGCTGCCAGAAACAAATATAATGTTTAGCACTCCAATACCCTGCTTGGGCTGTGGGAAAGCATTCAGAAGGTTAGAGTTTTCACCTTCCTCACCCATCCAGAAAGGCTGACCCACCCAGCCATTAGCAAGTCGGAAGCTTTCAGCCCCTCCATACAATGTTTTCAGCCAAACTATAAACCTCACCTGTAGATCATATTTACCAAATCGCAAACCAAAGATACTCATGATCAAAAGCCTTCACCTGATCTAATGCAAGCAAATACTTTCTCTTACCAGCAGCCCTTTACTGCTCCAAAAAGGTACCTCTACCTTGGACTGAACAGTGCTGGTAATGTGAAAGATTACCTGCTATTGATAACAGATGCCAAAACAGAATCCTTGACAAAATCTTTCTGATGATGCTCCAGTTTTCAGTCATCGAGGGGTATTTAACTTTTGACAGAATTAAAACACTTGTAAAATTTAGGTTTCAATCCATCCGGCTCAGGCAATTTGTAGCCATCTTTTTTTTACAGCACAAACTACCTCATCTGTTGAAATACCAAATCCTTGAATCAAACTTGTAGTAGAATCCAGAAAGCACTTCATCCTTTCCCAACTGTGGTTTAGCTCTCAAGCCTATGGCCATCTTAATTGTCATACTTTGCTCACAGCTCCATTAAGTCTCAGGGGGAGTGCTATTTCCCATAATCTCTCTCAGAACCAAAGACTCATATTGACAATTCCTAAAAAGAGGTTTCACCATAGAGATTTCCCCTGATCTTCTCTATAAGAGAGAAGATGATCAAATGCTGGTAGACAATGTATTTATCAAGCTGCTTCTTCCTACTTATTGCCTTGAAAAGTCCATTTGCTCTTTGTTTGACAAGCTCCCACCATTCTGACTCTCACTGCTGCAGAGGTCCAGAATAAAAATCTGCATCTGAAAAAAAATCTTCAAAGATCTGTCTTACTTTGTCTTACCATTTCCCTATGATGCTCAACTCCATCTAGTGGCCCTTATACAATATTTAATATTGTATATATACAATATATTTTATATATCCTAATATTACATTCGACCTGGAAAGAAAATATGCTAAATATCTTCATTTTTTCCTCTATTGGCACAGAACAAATGTACAAGCATTTTGCAGCAGGAAGAAGGGCTCTGCAACTTGTTTATAAATACACTGCATAGTGTCCAATTTGTAGATCCAAAACAATTCGCTTTGCAGGATTAATCATTTCAAGTTGCCTCCCCTTGTGGGGGATTTAATGTCTTCTATAGCTAGAAACTGCACCTGTGAGCAGTGGTGTCCTGTAGTCCAAAAGTATTTAGCAACTGAAGATGAAAAATCTTTTGTTCTGACATCACTTTTGTGTTCACCAATTCGTATTGCTACCTCCCTACTTGTCTTCCTCCTGTACCCCATTCCACAGGGCACCTAATGAGGTATAGAACATTTTTACCCGAGCCATTAAAGAATGAATTAATTAGATATCTTTTTCCTGTGTGCGGATGGGTGAAGGAGCTCCCGGCATAATGGAAAACATACCCTGAAGGGTCTAATATCCGGTAAGCCTTTTGTTCTGTTGATGGGGCTCGGCATGTCCCAGAATTCTGCTTTAAAGAAGAAGTATTGTATTATTAGTTATAGCTCAGTCACATAGCTTCCACAGTGTATGCTGTTTTTTATTCCATGCTTCTGTGTGCAGTAGAAAAAAAAGTTACAGGCTTTGGCAGTTAATTCCTGAGACCATGATTTGTAGAGGAGATGGACTCTTGATTGACAGCTCTTATCGAGCTGTCTCTTAAGACAAATTGAGGTTACAGCACTAGATGGTGCTGTAGTGCAAGTCTAGTCAACAGCAGTTTTTCTATATGCATGCTTCTATCTATGATTTATATGTTTCCTGTTTGATGCTGTAATTCTGTATACATACCGTACTTTACGCTCTATAAGGCGCTCCGGTCTATAGGACGCAGGTATTCTGTGACAAGGATTCTGCGACAGAAGCTACAGTTCAAAAAAAAAAATACGGCATATGCAACATTCCTATAAGCAAGTAAAGCTAAATTCAGCATTCCTCAAGATCTCAGTGCTTCATCTAAACACATAACCAACCAGGCAGCGTAACAAAGCCATGGCCATAGGCAGCAGCTGGAGGGGATTGTCATGGCTTATCTCAACTGATCCATGGCCCCTGAAACCAGTACTAATGGCCCCATGGAGTACTAGATCTGCAGGCTTAATCAGTGATCCAAATCTACTCAATTTACCAGGATCCCTTCCAAGAAAGCATTTAGCAAGGTGCGTATTCTCTCTATTTAAACCGTTGACTTTTTTCAACAAAACAGAAAATTATGGGGAAAAAAAATCACAGCTGCCCCAGAACAAGAATAGAGGGGAAATCCTCTAATAGGGACACTCTTTTGGGGACAACTGGTAAGAGGAGAAGTCCCCTGACTTTGTAGATATTTACTCTCACTTCCCATTCCATCTCCAGACTAGGAAGTAAAGAAAAAACCTCCACCAAAGCGACACAGACAACAAAAACTAAAACTGACATGGGTGTAACCCTTCTCTACCCTATCCAAACCTAAACAAAGTTTTGGGTATAAATACACGTTAAATTTAGTTAATTTTTAATTCATTTATTCAGTCATGTGAAAAGCAAATTCCGGTTCACTTATTTCCTCTGCATGTGGCTGGATGTTCAATGAGAAAAGGAATATGTTTTTCACATGACTGGATAATTCAAGTGAACACTCACAATCCTTTAGTAAACCAGCGCCAATGGCTCTTATACTGTCTGAAGCATTGAACTGAATCATATATGCACATCTGGAGTTCTGAGTTCACCTTTATTTACCAATCTGCTTGCTCTGGGTCAGTCACTCAAAAAGCGATAAAGCCAGAGACAGCCAGGAAACCAGCATTTTACAAGAAGATTCATTATTGTAATATATCTTCCTACTAATCCCTTAGCGAACCAGTCAAGTTACTTTCTTTTTAAAGAGGTGTTAGACTTATACATTTTTAATGCATCCCCTCAGACTTCTTTCAGTACAGGTTTCCACAAAGTGAATAGCTGGCCATCCATGTAGCAGGTATATCACAGATTTTGAGTGACTGGTTCAAAATTGGGGTATAAACAATTACTTTTTATTCTCTTAGGGCTGTATTTTTCATTGGAAAACATAGCAGGATGGAAAAACCAAATGCATAAAGATTTGTTTTCTCTTCCATTCTATAGGATTTCAAGTGGTAAAAAAATATAAATGCTTGATAATTAGATTGTTCATTCTTGGATGACCCCATTTACTTTGGAAATATACTGCTTTTGTGCAGTTTAAACTTTTAGGTCTAACTCTTCTTTTAGAAGAAAATAATTATTTCAGCTCAACTCGCACTCTATGGGATTAGTGTGGGAAAGGAGATATATCAAAATGTAGAACAAGGAAATCAATAAGGTAAGGGATGAAAGCATTTTTCATGCAAAACAGGTGAGAGCAAGAACTTATTGAAGAAAGATGGGCAAAGATGTCTCAGAGGAAATATTAGCAAAGCCTTTTTACACTTTATTGATGACACACGACTGGAAGATGCAGTGATGTCTGGTGGAAAAAAATTAATTCCATATTCCCTTTGTGAATTGTGCTTCTCATCATTTACTTTTAAAAGTAGGGTCTCATCAATGTAGAGAGACATACAAAGATGTGATTGCTGTATCATTTGTTGTATAACCATAAAAATAAGCATAGCAAAAAAGTATAATTTGTGTTGCACATTGGCGTTTGTTTCGATGGCTTCATACTTGTCTAATCAAGAACAAAAAGGGAAAAAATTAAGTCAAATGAAGCAGGTAGTGTTTCAAAGCTTATCTGCATAAACAGCAGCAGCAGCAGCTAATCAACTGCTAGTATAGTTGCTAATGAATTCTAAATTGGACATGAATTACACTGGGTGTTAATCCATAAGAGTACAACCACACCCCAGCTCTCTTGCTTAGCCTGGCTTTATCAACAATCTGATCATGTGAAAAGTTCCAACACACACTGCCAATGGCATAAAATGACACTGTTATGTCCTGGAAGTTCCATCTTACATTCTTATTGATGTTTAAGGACACAGTTGCACACCATACACAAACATTATGTTATCAATAGGTATACCATCTTCAAAATCTACAGGCTGTGGAGTGCCCCAAGCATTTTATAGTAAGTTGAAAAAAAACCACTTCTTACATATTTCAAATGCTTTTCTGGCACAGAGAAAGAGCAGACTATTGTTTCTTTTCTTTATAAAAGGTTCATACAGGTTTCAGAGAGGACAGAAACATGAGTTTTTTACAGAAACATTTTTTTTACACACATCCAGAGCTTCATCACTTACAGTAGAACATATGGATGGATGGATAATCTCAAGCATTTGGGAGTGCTGGTGGATTAGCCAACTTCAGCAAAAGAAAAACAATTCTTGACAGGCAACAGAAGAAACATCTGTCAATGAGGTTGGATTTCTCTGATGATAGTGTGTTGTTGCTTTGAGTTGAAAATAATAATAACAATAATAATAGAGGAGCATCAGGGATGTCTATGCCTCACCAGCCAATCACTGGAGGTTTTATGGCCAGTGATGCATGCTGGGGAAGTGCATAAATACTCAAGGGATTGCCATGTGCTCAGTTCCAGTCTGCCTCTGGCACAGAAATGGAGAAGCGGCCTAGGCCTCAAGCCTGGAGGAGACCACATGAAGACCCAATTGTCTTGGGAGGAGAACCAGAGAAGCCTTATGATCGATGGAGGTGCCAGGAGCTAGTATGGACCTCAGCAACAAGTCTGGTGTCTCTCTCTCTGGGAAGATCTCATGAACATCCCTATTCTGCTGTGCTCTATTGCCCAATGTCAACCTGTTCTAACGATTCTGCACTGTGGAAGGCTGAAGGGATTGGTGAGTCTGTCCTATTTTTGCTATGGATGTCTGAAGCCTTATACCCTCTTTCACAGTTATGCTGTTCTCAATAAAGCAATTAAAAAGGCACTTAAAGTGACTGGTGCCCAATTTTCTTGATCACATGTCCCTTCACTGCATAAGGATCTGCCCCTTAGAGTGAAATGTCAGCCCTCTCTGCCCTAGGGGGTCCACCTCAGGCCTCTAGGGGTCATGGTGGGGTGCTACAGATGCATCTGTAATAAATGTATATTTGTTAAATAATATTTAATACAAATTAAACATTTTAATATTTTATTATGTAATTTTTTTGTAATATATAATAATATTTTAATAAAAATTATTTAAAATAAAACGTTTGTAAACTTGTAAATGTCCAACAAAAAAAACAACATTGACAAAAAAGATGATTTGCCTTTAAAACTATTTATTAAAGCAGAGTATAAAAATTAATTACACATTTCTTTCGCCAAACCTTATCCAATCAAAACCCTTGAGTGGTCGATTTTAAACTGATTTATATTGCAAATGTCTGAACAGCAGGGCTGAAATTGTCTAATAAAATAGAGAGATGTGGATGGTGATTTATACAGCCAAAAGGTATTTAGCTAAAATCCACTGTGTTGCGTCCCATGTTTCTGTTCATTATCTTGTTCTGCTCACAACCTTAATTAGCAACAAAGTAAAAATGCTAATAAGCTTTAATTATGTATTGTAAGAATAGGATGCATATTACTAATGCTACTTTTCACAGTTGGCTCACTCGCAAAGAACTTGGCCAACATTTTGCTTCAAAGGCATTGGGACTAGAGAAGGATCAGATAGAATAATACATGTGTGAGGTACTCCATCTATAAAAGAAGGACATGTACATGAAAGCTACATACAATATTAATGCACTCCAAAAAGTCTGTGGTCTATGGGGGTGTGAAAAGAAAGGTGAGGGCTTTCCTAACCTGTTGTAAATACTACAATAAATATGTCCTTAGACAATACAATGCAGTATTATTTTTTCCACGTTCCATAACATTCCCATCTGAAATGTATTGCACATTCAAAAAAGTTATTTAATTAAGACATATTTTTTTAAAAATGCCACTTCACATGAAATAACAGGCCACGTATTGACATTAACAAATCACATTATTATTGTGAGTAAAAAAGTACTTATTTTTTTCACAGGAAAAAAGGGCTTTTCTTTCTGGTAGTAATAAACAATATGCTGTTTACCACATAAGATAATTCAGGAAGTATACAGGTGAAACTCGATTAATTAGAATATCGTGCAACGTTCATTTATTTTACTAATGCAACTTAAAAGGGGAAACTAATATATGAGATAGACTCATTACATGCAAAGCAAGATAATTCAAGCCGTGATTTGTCATAATTGTGGTGATTATGGCTTACATCTCATGAAAACCCCAAGAACCCCAAATCCACAACCTCAAAAAAGTAGATTATTACATGCAATCAATAAAACAAGGATTGTACATAGAACAATATCGGACCTCTGAAAAGTACAAGCATGCATATGTACTCAGTACTTGGTTTGGGCCCCTTTTGCAGCACTTACTGCAATTACTTTTGCACGATATTCTAATTATTCGAGTTTCACCTGTATAGTTTTAGCTAGACTGATAAGCTTTAAAAGAAAACTAAAGCCAAACCTTTTATTTGGCTTTAGTTCTCTTTTGGGTTGGAGGAATACATTTACAAATGTATTCCTATGACCCAAACTCTCAGCGTATAGCGGGCTACTGCCCATGCTGCAGCTGGGAAGGATGCCGACAATACTGTCAGGATCCACCCCGCTACCTGATTGACAGCTGGCTCTGCCTCTCTAGAGCCAGAGCCAGCTGTGCTTGCCCCCTCCCCTTTCTGTTCCTCCAATGAGCACTGGAGGAGAGGGGGAGCAATCTCTATGGGGAGTTGTGACTGACTGTGACTGCTCTCTAAACAGACCCCTGAAATTTTCCTTTTAAAATAGAAAAAGAGATTGAGGACACAGAGTCCTCAAGCTCTTTTTCTGCAGCCCCTGTTATAAATGAACAGGAATCCTCTGAGTGTTCCTGTTCATTCATAACATGAGAACAGGGTATGCTTACTATATCCACAATTATGAATGAACAGGAGGTGATGTAGATATTTTCCCATTCATAATTGAGGCTATAGTAACATACTATGTCCTCAATTATTTACAAACACACTTTCCTTCCTGACAGCTGTCACAGGAGGCTGAGCAGTGAGGGGGGAGAGCTCAGCCTCCTGTGACAGCGCTGACTGTCTCTGCCCACACTGCTCTCCTCTGATCTGTGACAGGAGGCTGAACGGTGCCGGGAGGAGAGACGCCGGCTGCTCACAGCGCTCTCCTCCGCAGCGCTCAGCCACCTGTGACAGTTTCTCTCCTCCCCACTGGGACACAGAGCAGCGACCAGTGGGGAGTAGAGAAAGCATGGATTCACAGTTGTATCAGGCAGAAAATTGCACTTTCGGCATTATGCCAAAAGTGCAATTTTCGGACAATCTATTTTGGCGGCTGATATATCGGTGCATACCTAATTCCTGCTACTATATGGAGCTTAGGAGCAATTACTATGTTCCTCAGTTATAAATAGACCCCCAGTGATCCTGCCATGCAGGTCCTGGTTCTCACACTTACAGTTATAGGGTAATAACACTTTTGTCCCCGTCTTTTAATTGTGTTCTTGTGTTGTCACCTTGTCACACAGGCTTCAAATTTAAATGTGAAACACACCCTAAGCAATGGCATGTAGCTGCCACTGGATCACATGGATGTAGACAGGAAATGGTTCCAAAGAGGCTGAAGGAGATCAACAGTAGTGAGATGCAACAAAGGATGAAAAGCGAAAACAAATATTTTATTTGTTTATATGATACACAGTGCTTTAGAAAACAAAATGTAACCCAGTTATGGTTTACATCCACATGTCATAGATTAACAGTATCTTCAGAGAGTCTAATGTATTCATTTTGACAGACCCCAGATTGAAATGTCATATTACAGTTACCAAGACACAACCAGGAAGAAGAACCTTCATAAATATTAAGCAATTATGACCACTCTGGAACATATCGGACAACAAATTATACTTGGAAACAAGGTTTTTAAAAATAGGAATGCACGGATATATCGGCTGCTGAAATTTATCGGCAGGGAAATGGCATTTTTGGCAAAATACAGAAAGTGCCATTTTCTGACCGAAATAGCGGTACATCCGTTCTTTCTCTCCTACCCGCTGGGCGCTGCTCTGTGTCCCAGCAGGAAAGAGAGAAACTGTCACAGGAGGCCAAGTGCTTCGGGAGGAGAGCGCCAGTGGCGTAACAACCGGGGGGGTCACTTGCCCCGGGCGCAGGACTGAGGGGGGGGCGCCATCACGACCCCCGCTAAACGAAGCATAGCGGCGATCCGGGCTGGCTGGATTAGGCAGACGCGGCTCCCCAATCAGGCACTGTAGAGGGCCGCTATCTGTTCATTCATGATTGAGGATATAGTAAACATACTATATGCACATGTTATGAATGAACAGGAACACTCAGCATGGAGGATTCCTATTCATTTATAACAGGGGCTGCAGAAAAAGATTGAGGACTCTGTGCCCTCAATCTCTTTTTCTATTTTAAAAAGGAAATATCAGGGGTCTGTTTAGACCCCCTAATATTTCCCCGAAGACACTAAAAGTAAAGTAAAAAATAACACTACTCCGCCTCCTTTTATTTTACGCCAGGAAGAGCATTCTCCTGGTCTGGGGTAGCCCGACAGCCCCTTACCTGAGCGAATGGAAGAGATTGGTCGATCAAGCATTGCCTCTCTACAAACTTACATATGAGCAGCGGGGCAACCCGATGCGTTTTGCTCGCGTCTGGGACCCCTGGCTGTCCTCCCCTAACACTACTGTGGATAAGAGGTGAGGTCTAAGGACATGACCATCTATTGAGCTAATGGCCTCTCTGTACCCCGGATGTGTTTTATACTTTATTGATTATTAGTGGTAGGGATGTCCCGATACTGATGCTAGCATCGGAATCGGGCCCGATACAGGGCATTTTGACAAGTACTTGTACTTGGGCCTGAAAAAGTGTCATCGGGACATCCCTAATTACTAGGAATGTTCACATTTTCACATCTCCACACTGTATTTTGCCTGTGTTTGGAGGTTAGCTCCTAGGTACTGCATTGTGTAACCTTGTAAATTGTAAACCGTGAACCGTGCAATGTATATGTGTATCGGATCATTTACCTTGGGTTATGTTGACCTGGTTGTTGTAAGTGTTTTATGTATGATATAGTTGTATTTGTTACGTGTCTGTGACACGGGATAAAAAGAAAGACTCAATAAAAAGTATCTTTAAAAAAATAAAAATAAATAAATAAAGGCTGTCCCTTTCATATGTCTAACCATATATATTTTGAGGGGGAGAGCTTTTGGAAACAGCAAGCTCCCGTTTTAGACATGGTTTCCAAAACCTTCTAGCATTATAGAATATCTGTGTAACTAAAACCTAGCACTTTTGTTGACAATTCTCAATAATTTTCCATAAGGTGCAAAATGCAGTGATTAGGTAGTGCTGTGATCTCTGGCAATCAGGTTTCATTGTTTTGTAATCATGCAAAGACAAAAAGGAAATGGTTTCTATAGGTTACAGTACTTGAACGCTGGGCTCCTTATTAAATAAGCCCACTTGTGTCTTGATTATCTACACTACCAAAGTATGAGTAGTTATAACTAGTGTTATTTAGATTGAGCACAGGTAAAATTAGCTCATGTATGGCCAGCATTAACTCTACAGATGGTATTTCGACACTGCCTGACAGCTACTATCAACATGTTACATTCCCATACAAAAATCCATTTGTATCTTAGAAAAAAAAAAGAGCTTTGTTGCTCTTTCACGATTCAGTTTATATAATGACATTTTATGAAGACAAGATGGTTTGAAAGCGAATCAATTTCCAGTAACAAATTATATTGGCAAAGTGCAAGTTGCACTAAATTCTCAATGCATCTGGAGCTATTCATTAATACGTTAAGATGAAAGAGAAGCCTGTGCAAAAACCTGTTCCTGATAGCAGACAAACAATTTGCTAATAATGATTTTGGCATCTTCAATTCAAGGTCAGTTAGAAAGTAAATTGGCAAATTGCTAATGTAGTTTGATGCTTCTAGGTCAAAGAACGATGCACCTTTCTTGCTGAACCAAATTTGATTTTCCATGTCAAAATTACAGACATGATGGAAACAAAATAGTTTTTATGTAAAACATATCATAATGGTAACATTTCTGATCAGTATATCCACACAATCAATTTGGTCAGACTGGCAGTTAAGCTCCTTTAATCCTGTTTCATAAAGGTACTTTTATCAGCTTTTGTAAGCAGTGTGGATAAAAAGACTACTGATTTCTTGCAGCTCATTCTGGAATTGTTGTTATGTTACTTTTCTTTCAAATTATCCTTCCTGCTGTCTTTCTCTGCCGAAAAGTGCTATACCTGCTGAAATAAGATGGAATTTACAGTCATAGGATCTTATCTGAGGAATTCAGGGGACAGCATCATAGTTCTGGTAACTTAATAGCTTATAGCTGGTGTAAATGTGATGTGTAATCTTAGTCATTTTTAGCTATTTTGTGTTTTACAAAATAATCATCTCAAATATTACTCTTCTTCTTAATTGTGTTACTATACTTTCCCATGTGCTCTGTCTCCTGTGTGTTCTTTTCTTCATATGTGAACAGGATATACTTCACCATCACCGTGAAATGCTTCATGTAGTGATGTGTGCTTAATCAGAAATGTCTCCTTTGTCAAAAGTCACAAATCAGATTCAAATTTACAAAAAACAAATACAGTAAACTCCCCATTATTCGGCATTCAAGCAACCAGCAAAAAAAAAAAAAAAATCAAGGACATATTATGTGTACACTAAAAAATTTGTTAGCAACTAAATGTATTTAGTTGCTAACAAAATTATCTGTTTACATCTTGTTGCAGCCATTACTATCCTAGACAAGGGAAGAGCGGTGGGAGGTGTGTGGAGCAAGGAAGTGTCTTGCTGTTCCTATGTTTTTGTGAACATCGGGGAGCAATAGCCAGCTTGCTATTGGCTATTGCAAATTACTTCAGAGTTAATAGTAACTCTCAAGCAAATAGAAACTACAGTTATCCGGCAACTAGTGATTCCCATGGGTGCTGGGTAACTGGGAGTTTACTGTATAATCAAAGTAGTATTAAACCCTCAAACTTTTTTCAATAATGAATCCAGATCAAACAAATATAAATTGCTCAGAATAGTATCTTTGTGAATTTTTGCCCAAGCACTTACAATCATTATGTTGGCTTCCCTGAACTTCCTGTCCAGTACAAGATCACAAGAGTGCAGTCTCCAGCAGTTCACCATTTACTATCCTAGACAAGGGAAGAGCGGGGGGAGGGGTGTGGAGCAAGGAAGTGTCTTGCTGTTCCTATGTTTTTGTGAAGACACCCACAGCTTACTAGCACATCCAAGGGTGTCTCCATAGGCCCTGTAAGGGAAAGGAGTCACCCTAAAGTAGGTTATCAGAGCCAGTGCTCAGCGGACCAGTTGATTCTGCACAAAGCCAAAACATTTGAACATCAAGGAAAAGCATCCATTGCAAGTGATTTAATCAGTATTTGAAATAAGTTAAAACATTTTGACTTTAATATCACTTAAACATGTGGAAAATTGTACCCACTCTTTAGCTGATTTTGCTCATAGTATAGTGCTTCATAATAGCCATTTATCAATGACACAAAAGTGTTAAGCTATTATGACCTGATCTATCTGTTTTAGTGGACATTGAGATTGCAGGTTGATTACTTTAGTGAATAGCTGCAGAAGGGCCACATACACACCTTGTGCACTGGCTGACAAGAATGTGCTAGTGGCTTTAACCATTGATTGCTTCTTGTTTTTAGTTAGGAACCAGAACATCCTGCAGTTTCCTGCCTGCATACCATCCTAATTCTTGGCTCTACAATGTTTAGTAAGAAACTGTGCAAGAAGAATTATCAAATGATATGATTTTCAACTCCTTAACCACTTGAAGACCAGGGTGTCCGGGACCGGGACCCCTTCCTGTCTATGCCATTTTTCAGTACTGTATTCAGCACTGCGGTACCTTGACTGACATTTATTCAGTCATGCAACGCTGTACTGAAATTAATTTCATATAATTTTTTGGGGACACATTGAGCTTTCTTTTGGTGGTGTTTAATCACCACTGGGGTTTTTATTTTTTACTATATAACAACAAAAATACTGAAACTTTTAAAAAAAAACAACAGTTTTTTCTTTATAATGTTATGTATTATTTTATATAAACAGCCATCGATGGCTGTTTCAAATTTTGGCAGTTTCCCGCTTGTGCGGGCACAGGCACAATGGACGCTTTAAGATGCCCACCCGAATCTACAAGGCTCCCGTCTGGCCTCTTTGCTACGTTTGGCGGACTGGAGGTTGTTAAAGTGTATTTCCACTTGTGCAGCCAAATTGGGATACCGCCTACTTTATATTTGTTATACTTGTCTATTCACATTGCATAAGCTAAACAAAATATATACTTCTTGCAGTTTAAATAGCTTTTTAATTGTGCTGGGGTTTCTTGACTTCTTCATGGTTAAAATTTCTACTTGCTTCTCCTTATTTGTAATGTTAGGATAGGTTGTGACAGGTGAAAAGGTTTACAACCCTGGCTTCTGCATTCAAAGGTTAATGAAGTTAATGAGAGAAACACAATCTTCAAATTTCAGTCCTAAGTCTTTCTATATGAACAGATCGCTGTGAAGGTGCTCAGAAAAACCTGGAATCAGCCTTGTTGCTTGCTGCAACAAAACATCTAAAAGGTAATATCTTTTTGAAATTATTATTATTATTACTATTTTTCTGTATGCTGTGTGAATAGGAACACATAACAAACAGAGGGTAATCATTGAATTTCAAAATATACACAGTTCAATCCCCTAAGTCAGACAACACCGACCCAACCAGTTACATCAATCAGGTTCAGGCTCTAAACATATGTGCTGGCTTAACAAAATCCCATAATTACAACATAGAGCCGCATATTTGATAGTTTATCAAAGAATCAGATTTATTGAAAGTTTATACCATCCGGACAGGACTCTATGATTAAGCCTATCTGGTGGAATGCGTGAGAGGCTATGGGATCATTGTGGGATGATTTTGTTGTGTAATGGATGGTAAAAACTTTCAATAAATCTGATTCTTTTATGAACTGTCAGATCCACGACTCTACATTGAAATTTCAAAACATAGAGAGGGGTTTTCTAAAATTTGACTGCAAAAGTGGAGATACATTTTTAAGTTCCTCCACTAGAGACAATATAATTGGAAATGTGTATGCTATATTAGAAGTAGGTTTCATGTACTGTCCACTTACACACTGGCCATTTACTTAGCGGCAGCCAGAACAAATGTAAGGGTTGGACCTCGGTTAAGATCAGACGGCCACTGCTGCGGCATGCTTCACCTTAAACAGCCACCTTTCAAGGACCCTTTATATGCATGCACTGGCACTCAGTTACCTCACTGAAATTGTTGCGGTGAGTAGCCAAAAGGGAGTTGATGGGGACAACTAGTGCCAAGCATTTAATCCAGATGTTGAAACAGGGACGTAGTCAAGGCCAGGGTAGGTGGAATTCTAGTGGGGTTAAGATGTTTGCTGGCACAGGACTGCATGTTCAAAATAAACACTGCTTGACCTTATTCACTAACATTTACTTTACAAAGTGAACATGCAGTTCCATAGTGAACACTCACTTTGATATGCAAACAGCCATAATTCCTTTAGTAAAATCAACCCCATTGAGTTCAGGTCTTTCAACACTGCATATGTGCTTAGAGTGGCAACAGTGGAGATGAGCATTGGAACTGGCATAAATGAAGCATCAAGGCTGGGTTACTGATGTGGTTGAGCATGTTCACATAGTCCATTATTTAAATTTGTACTTCAGTTAGCCAATCATGTGAAAAGGACATTTTGTTTATTTATTAGATAATGATTGAATAATTGAATTTAGTTTATATTGAAGGTGTGGGTCAGAAGACATTGGGGAGAATTTATCAAAACTGGAGCAGACAAAATCTGGAGCAGTTGTCCATAGTAACCAATAAGCTTCTCTCTTCAGGAATAGCTTAAGGACCAAAGCTAAAAGTTAAACTTTGGAAATGAAAGATAGGAGCTGATTGGTTTGCCAGGAGCAACCGCTCCACATTCTGTCTGCTCACCTTTTGATAAATATCCCTCATTGCATCTTCATATTAGCATCATTGGCTCATTTCTGCTGTCTCACCACAGACTCTGCTGTATGAAAGCCAGAGGAAAGAAAAGCAGAAAGGTTTCTCATATCTGCTCGTCAGTGTGAATTGCATTTCTATGAAAGCTAACATCTCACTGGTTGCTATGGTGAACACCTTCACCTAAATCCAGTCCACAGAGTTTGACTATTCTAAATTTATAATACCCTTTTAACAAACCAGGTCCCTTACATTTTCATACATATGTTTAATGCCTTTTCACATGAAAATGCCTCTGCAAACAAATGAAAGGTGACATGCAAATAGCCCAGTCGTACATTAACTGTAATGGAATTCTACAAGCCACTTTGTTACAGTGCCATCAATGAACCAGTGTGAATGCATGCAATGCATCGGAATACTTGCTGCTAATATTTCTTCTTTCTTTTTGTTGCGATGGTTCCAGACACCGCTTTATTTGCCAGGTTTGATCTTTATCTGTGTCAGTCAGATGTGCAGAAACCTGAAGGAAACTTCATATGTATCAGGAAATGAACAAGATGCTTGCTGCATTTCAAGTTTTGAGGTGACTTTCCAAACTTAATCCAAAATGAAAAGTTATTTAAGGATAGTGAAAAGATGAAGTTTTTAGCTTCCCCGCAGCAATGTTCAGTTGATCTGGCTCAAAGATTAATGACACTCCTCATTCTATGTTTATGACCAGAAGCATTGATCTATTTTGATTTACTAAGATGAGAATCCAGTTGTTTCTATTGTTCCTCAGAGCACAAAAGCTGAATTAAGTTATATTCATTGCATTGTTTGTTTAAACAGTACACATCATTCTGCGTGGCATTTTGTTTTTTTTTGCATTACTCCATCTAATTAATCAGATTTTTTTCAGGCAAGTTTTAAATATGCAGAAAAAGAAGGCTTTGTGCAATCAATTAAACTGGGGCAACTGTTAAAGTCAGGGACTTTAAGCTTGATGCATCTAATATTTGTCTCCATCGTTTCACTTTTATATTGTAATTATTGATTTATTTAATTAAAGTAAAGCTATATTAACCACTTGCTGTCTCGAGCAATTTCTTACTATTCGTGTACACATGGTAACATCAACATTTTTGGCTAAAAAGCAGCCTAAAACTGCCAAACAATTATATATTTTCTCAAATCAGAGGCCCTGTAGAATAAAAAAATGCTAATTTAAATTTTTTATGTTGCACGATATTTGAGCAAATGTTTATCCAACCAGAATTTTTAGAATAAAATACACTAAAATTAAATTTAGTGCACAGAAACGGAATACTATACCCAATTTTTTTTTTAAATATAAAAGATGGGGTCACGTCGGGTACATAGATGCAAACATGGCAAGCCTTAAAATCGAATGCACCCTCGTGAAACCACAAAAAACTACTATACCCCAAATTTTCCATAGGCAATGCTTTAAAAGCCTTTACTGCTCATCAGTTTAGCAATCAGTTTACAAACAGCTCATTCATTCATGTCTATGACCCCAGTTCACATGTCAGCGTTTTGTCTCAAGCAGAAATACTATATGAGCAACTTTGGGTCTGACTTCAGAGCGTTTTATCCCATAGACTCAATAGAAAATGCTTGGAAAACACGTTATGTTGCTCATTGACATGAATGTGCCAAAATCTGTTCACAATGTCTACCTGGAACAAGCAGTGTAACACGGCGATATGTAACATGCATGGCGTAATTTTTGTTTTTGCATGTAGGCGCACTAGACCAGCGTTTGTGCTTGTATGTGCATGCACGTGGGTGCAGGGGACTTTAATTTTTTTTGCATTTTTTGTGACTTTAATTTTTTTTTACACTTAACTTTATTGCCATCACATAATAGGAAGTAATAGCAAATAAGATGTGACAGATCCTCTTTTTTATGGAGACATCAGGGGTCTGTCAGACTCCTAATGTCACCTAGGGACCCCAAAGAAGCTGATGAAGCAGCAATTTGCTTCACCAGCTTCTTTTGGTTGCAGGAGCTGGAGAAAATGCACTGTGCCACAGGTAGTGATGTAATACACATCACTTCCGTTCCAGCGATCAAAGGAGAGATCAGCAGCTAGAGTTTTCTGATTTCCCTCTGATTGATGAGGGGAGACCCACCATGCCGATCCCGGGACTGCACGGGGGACAGCAAAGCCTGGGGTAGCCGGCGCCGGAGGAGGAATAGCACACATTCCGCCGAACGGTACAAGTGATCAGGCATCTGTATAGTCATAGGCTTGCTTGTATCTGAACAGCCATCACCGGCTGTTTACAATGATACCAAGAACACGGCTGCAGCAGCTGTATTCTTGGTATAACCATTTCAAGAGCTGGACATTTATATACTGATGCCCGCCTGAAATGGTGAATTGGAAATCTTTCTGTGTCATATGTCTTAAATGAAAATCTGCTCAAATATGTGGTGTGAAAATAAAGATTGTGAATTTGATGAGAATAGAGCTTTTAACATTAGCTCTACCCCTTGGATCAACCCTCTTGCTGAAATGCCATCTGAATGCTAAACTGAATGGTCATGTCTATTCCAGATGCTGTTCTCTCATACAGGACTGTCCCTTTAACAGGACTGTCCCTTTAATGAGACAGCCTGAGGTTGTTTGATTCTATAATATTACTTTCATTGTAATACCCCTATCACTTGGCTCATCAATCACTGGAAGTGCACTGTTTCGCTTCAGTATGACACTATATTCCCGATACTGTATTAAAAAAAATGTATATTGTATAACATATGTATAAAAAATGACAAAAATAAATTATCTATATTTGCCTTCATTGTCATCATTATCAGTCTCCTTGCATAATCCAATATGCTGATGGTGTTGCTGTTACCTGAAAAATTATATTATTGTGTTCTTCAATATCCATATATCTACCTGACAAGCTAAAAGTGCTAATTATATTGTGCTGTGGTGCTGCTGCACTTCAGAAAATATTCTATAAACAAATTCTGACTTTCCTTCCTTATTGTTGGCCTCAATGTCCAGTGCGAGGTGCTAATTCCATATCCTGAGAGAAATAAAAAAGAAAAAGTCTGTATTTGTCGTCTTTTCCATTGTCATTATGCCTAAATTGTTGATGCTTCAGTGCTGTAGTGCTGCCATGCCCTGGAAAAAAAATGATAAAGAGTTTTCTGTATATTACTTTAATTAGCCTGCTTACCAAGGTCCAGATACTGCTGATGCTATTTTCATTGCTAATGCTACCCTCTTCATCATTATCTTTATCATTAGTCATCATAGTGCAGGTGATGGTGTGGTGATGCACCCACTCAAAACACCTACATATGTGATAAAATAAAAAAAAATCTTCCACCCTTTGCTCCTGCTGGTGATATTCCAGTGGTCCTCATGTTGTCAAGTTCTAGCATACTCTCTGTACAATTACCACCTAAAAGGAAATTGACAAAAATATTTTACTCTAATGCCCTTAGCAAACATTTTTACTGGCATACTTATCTAAAGGTACTGTATATTCTGGTCAAACAGGGATGGCATGTGATTGGGACCTCAGTAATGAGCATATACTATTTTGTTTCTTCATGAATAAAACCCTTTCTATGATTAGCATGGAGTATCTTGGTTTACTAAGGAGTGTCAAACGGGCTGCGGAGGTGAATCAGGTGAATTGTTTCTATAGCTATGTCAGCTTATTCAGGATTTTCTCTAGAGGATATTAGAATATGTAGACTATATCAAATAATGAAATAAATGTATCATACATTGTTATTAGTAGTAGTAGTAGTATCATCAGCCTTTGTGAAAGTAAACTTTGTAACATGTGCTCACTGTTTCTTAAAGGCAACTAAAGCTATTTACTGTAACTAGTAACAGGCAGTCCTCAGTGATAGTCGATGCTATCCTGGCAGAATATCTTCTTATTAATGGTTTTGAATAGGTAATTTATCATAGACAGCAAACAGCAGTCATGGCAAGCTAACAACAAAAACAAAAATATGTTAAAGCATTTAAGCATCTGGTAGCTTAAGATAATGGAGACATCTTACTGTGCTCGCATTCATGGTATTTTTGTATTTCCCTCATATTTTTAGTGAAACATCTTGTGCTATAGAAGGGGGTAACTGATGACCTATTAGCAAGTCATTACACATTATCTCTCAATGTGCTACTAATAAGCCTGTGTATTTTTGTAAATACATTAACATACATGAGCCATCTGGCAAAGATACCTTGATACTTTTGAGCTATTTTGTACTCACTGAAATGACTGGAACTAGCTATATAATTTTACTCCATTTTGCTGAGCAAAATTATACTTTTATTATCTTTTGCTTCTATGACATCTTTCCATTCCGTACCCTATATAATTTTTGTTTACTTTTCTACATGGAACACATATTAAACATTTAAATTTTCCTTGGTTTAGGTTAAAATAACACAGAATTTTACTTAGGGGTCTATTCACAAAGCTGCCGAGGGCAGCCGAGTGAATGACCGATCAAATCCTACGTTATTACTAATTAGAATTATGTACACATATCTTGCGTAACCTCTTACTTACAAATGAAAAAAGAGGTTTGGTAAGTTTTCAAGAAAGAATGAGATCTATAATAATGTATTCAAACCATGCCTTTAATTCTAAGCCTTTATTATTAGAGGTATTTATGTCTTTTTGACCAGTTTGATTCTGGTCAGAAAGCTTTTTAGTCATTGTTTACATTTTGGTTAAAAAGCACTCATGTTCGGTTCAAGAAATCCGTCTGTTTCTGCTCCTTAACAGCTGGCTATGCGCTAAGCTAATTTAGGGCGTTTTTTTTATAGTAATGGGCGGCACCTTCCACCCAGTATTCGTCAACAGCACTTCGATTGGTTGCAAGCTCCATGCAGGAATTCTCAATACAAACAGCATTGTATTCTGACAGCGGTCAGGGATTCCTCTATCCATGTTTGTAAGTGTTGATGAAGGAATCTGTTGTATTTTCTTTGTTTAGCCCCCAGGTTGAGCAAATAAAATATAACAGTATATGGCTGCACTAAAGGACACATTTGTATGACACTGTATGGCAATAAGGCAAGACATTATCAGATAATTATTGCCAGGTGTCACTTATCAGCCCCTTGAAGTTGATGTGCTCACCTCCTTTCCCCCTCACTGTGACCATGGCTATCAGTACCCTGTTTCCCCCAAAATAAGACCTACCCCGAAAATAAGACCTAGTGTTTTTTTTTTGAGCCCCAAAAAAATATAAGACAGTGTCTTATTTTCGGGGAAACACGGTAGTAGGGCACTACGAGTGTTAAGTGAGTTTTTACATGCACTTTTGTGCACTTGGTTTCATGATTGTAGGTGCACGTGTAGTTAAATATGCACATGAAGCACAACATACAATTATTCATTTACACATATACAGGTGAAACTCGAATAATTAGAATATCTTGCAAAAGTAATTGCAGTAAGTGCTGCAAAAGGGGCCCAAACCAAGTACTGAGTACATATGCATGCTTGTACCTTTCAGAGGTCCGATATTGTTCTATGTACAATCCTTGTTTTATTGATTGCATGTAATAATCTACTTTTTTGAGGTTGTGGATTTGGGGTTTTCATGAGCTGTAAGCCATAATCATCACAATTATGACAAATCACGGCTTGAATTATCTTGCTTTGCATGTAATGAGTCTATCTCATATATTAGTTTCACCTTTTAAGTTGCATTAGTGAAATAAATGAACTTTGCACGATATTCTAATTATTCGTGTTTCACCTGTGTATATATACTGTATATCCTCGTGCCTTTAAGCTCAAAAGAGAACTATGGGGTACCCTTTTTATCCCATAGTTCCCTTTACATTCACTCCAGTTGTCTAATGCTTGTAAAAATGACACAAAGGATATTTCCACTTATGCAGGCAAATTTGAGAAACCCCCTCTAAATGTTTATGTGTTCCCATTCACACATCATACCTATAATAATAAAAAAAGATTTCCTACCTTATTAGCTGTACAGATAGGGTTAATTATTTGAAACAGCCCCCCCACCCCAGACAGTGAGAATTAAGCAGGATTTTTCAGCCCTGGAGTTTGCAGAAACATCAGCAAAAAAAAAGTTAAGCTGGAATTTTCTAATATTGGTTTAAGTGTGTAAATGGGAACATGAAACAAAAGGTAAAGTAGGTCTTATCCCAAATTGGCTGCAAAAGTAGAACTAAGCTTTAAAAGGAGAACTATGGGGTTAGGGCTTTTCGCCATAGTTCTCAGAAGGGTAACGGAAGGACACAAACTAGCGTCCTCCCGTTACCCAAAGCTCAGTATACCACGAGCTGCAGTTCACTCACTTCCCGATCTACTGAGCCGACCTGTGGCAGTTTCATTGTCACAGGTCGGCTAGAACTATGAGGATGAGTGAAAAGCACTCACCTCATAGTTCTCCTTTAATGTGGAAAAGGTTGGTGACCCTTGTTCTAACCCTTCCTCACACTACAGGAAGTGAATGGAAATATCACCAGTAGGAACACAGACAACAATAAAAACCTGACAGAGACCATAAGTCTTCCCTTCTCTACCCAAAACAAAGTGAAAACTTTTGGCTGGATTTGAGCTTATTCTTATTTTAAATTAGACAAAGGCATAGTACCAGAGGGATTCAGTAGAAGATAATAATGTTCAGTCCTTAATACAAAATCAATTATAATTACATTCACTGGGATAGCACTTATATATCGGCCTGACCAGTCACTGATTTTTGGTCAAGGCACGGATTGTGCTTTCCTAAAACTCTGCAAAATGGTATTTCCAGACAGATTCCAAATGTCATTAAATAAAGAGGGATTCTAAAAAAAATTCATTGAAATGTACTTATTAGTAAACAAGAGGAGTTGCATACTGCTAAAGAGAAAGTAAACAAATGGATTCATTTATGGATGAATTCATATACAGTACAAAAAATACAAACATAATACATGACATAATTTTAGAGGATTTTAGTGTTAGTTTCTTTGTACTATTTTGCCTTCATTAGCATTATAAAAAAGATTACATGGCACATTTCCCATTACTTGAACAATAATTACACTAATTGTGCTATGTCTTACTGATTAATCTTACACAGCAGGAAATATGTCAAAATCAGATTATGGTCGGTAGTTCTTACTGAGCAATTCACTTCTCAGAATTTGTAAAGCAGAATGGTCTGATTCAGCTTAAAGCCTATCTACAGCAAATAAAAACTACCCATGCAGTGGGGCTACACCCCTCAACTACTTCCCCTGCAAGGGTAACTGCTTTTTTTTTCGTCTAGGAGGATAGTGTAAAGGACTTTTACTTAACTTATCTCTTCCCCCTGCAGTCCTGTGATTGGAGGCCATGGGACAGTCCACAAGCTGGAGCATAAGAGAAAGAGAGAGGTGAACGCATATGCATCGGCTCGGCTCGGCTGAGCCGTGCTGAAAGCCGAAGCTGAAGACAGCCTGCTTCTGACAGCTGGGCGGAGCCAGCCGTGATCTTACGGCTGGCAGCATCATTGTACCCGCCCTCTGCTGCAGTTCTTCATCAGGTCCTTCTATTCTTCTTCTATTGTTTGCCATTTGTATATTTTCCCATTTTTTAAATCTAGCATATCTCTGATATATTTTTTATGTTTTTTATTTTTATTTCCATATCTCTTTTCTGTATATGTTTCTCTATATCTTGTATATTGTTTTAAAAAAATTCCGTGTCCCTATATGACTCTATTTTAGCTTTATGCTCCTATATCTTTAATTCAATCTGATGTAACTTACGTTTTTTTCTCCCTAGGATTAGTTGCAAGAGTTTTTCCTCGCAATTTATAGCTCATCACTATTGTTTGAACACTGCTATTTGAGTTGATTGAACACTGTTGCTTAGTTATTGTTGGCACTATAATTCTTTATAATCGATTTTTTGCACTATAGCACTTTATAATTATAGTACTTGCTGTGATATTGTTTATATTTGATTCAATGATTTTTATTTTCACTTTTAGCGCTGCACATTTAGCACTTTACCCATTCACAATAGCAGCCTGCTTCTGACAGCTGAGCGGAGCCAGCCGTGATCTTACGGCTGGCTCCGGCCACTTGCAGAGAGATCAGCGTCCCTGGTTACCAGCTAACCAGGGACACTGATCTCCAGACAGCAAACTCTCCCGGGCGCTCCGGGAGTCTCCTGCTCCCGCCCGCCCAGGAGAGAAACACTGATTTTTTCTTTTTTTTTATACTTTATTCGGAAACGGAGCCGTGTCAGAATAGAAAAAATAAAATAAAATTTTTGCTCATTGGAATGCATTGCTAGATTCCTATTGGCTATTTCAATTTGCAATAGCCAATAGTAAACTTGCATTGCACCCGCCCTCTTCTGATGGACCTGATGGAGAACTGCAGCAGAGGGCGGGTTCAATGCTAGTTTACTATTGGCTATTGCAAATTAAAATAGCCAATAGGAATCTAGCAATGCATTCCAATGGGCAAAAACATTATTTATTATTTTTTCTATTCTGACACCGCTCCGTATCAGAATAAAGAAAAAAAAAGAAAAATCAGTGTTTCTCTCCTGGGCGGCCGGGAGCGTGAGACTCCCGGAGCGCCCGGGAGAGTTTTTTTTCCTTTTTTGTTTTGACGGCAGCAGAGCCGCCGGCCAATAGAAAACTATTGGGTGGAGCTAGCTGTCATTGCTAGCTCCGCCCAATGGTTTTCTATTTATTTTTTTGACTTTTTAAACTATTTTTCTGTTCTGCTTGGTCCCTGAACAAGCCGAGCCGAATGCCTGCTCAGCGGCATTTGGCTATTCACTCACTACTGTTCGGCATCTATAAGAATAGACCGATTCCACTCGGCTGCCTACAGCAGCTTTAGTGAATAGACCTAAAAGAGTACGAGTGGGTCAAAGAGTGAAAATGCTGAAGGTAAAAGCCAAGAAGCTTTATCTGTGTTTTCGTTGGCTGTACTGTGGATACAATATGTTTGGAAACCCCTGCGAGGGAAAAAGTGGGCAAAGAAGCCTTAAAAAGTAAGCGAGTGGAAGTGTCCTTACGCTACCATTTTAAGCTAATTCTCACAGTGTGTTGCCCATTATTATGTGTTTGTTGTCATTTGAATATCTTTTGTTAAGGTGTGCGCTGTGCAGCACATTATTAAAGAACATAACAAGAAATTACATGGTAGTGTTGTAAAATTCTCTACTGTGCATTAACAATCACATTCAAACTTCCTTAGTATGTAGATTGATCAACATTATTTCTTGAGGTGGAATTCTAAGCTCTGCAGCCTGTGGCTTATTCATTTTCTCAATAAGCAGCAGCTCTGAGACACATTTGTTTTTAAGGAAAGCCCTGCATTAGATATTCATATAGCTCTTTAAAGTGACATTAAAGTCTAAATTATCCCCCTACCCCCAGCGCTGGTGCCAAACTCTCTGATCCAGCGCTGACTGCTGTTTTTTCTGTGTCCCATGGTGTTTGTGCGGGTGCATGCTGCCGGGCTGCCTGCATTGACTTACCCTGTGTCTCTCCTCTTCTCCCGGCTAAATATCTCTACTGTGCATGCGCCCACCCCATGATCCTTTGTGGCCGCCTGATAATCTTCAGATCTTCTGATGGGAACGCGTGGCGGAGACACAGATACATTTTACCTTTTTGGTATGTTTTTTGCATATATCTACTGCTTGCTAATTATACTTTAAGTTCCTATGATTCTTATCCATATTTACTGACATCCTGTTAAACTCAAAGTAGATGTTGCAAAAAATAGGACCCGTATGCAAATGAAAAAAGAATTGCTCCCAGACAAGAGTAGGTACTAATACATTTCTGTCTCAGTAGGAAAACGTTAAAAGAACATTCCATTTGACTCTAATTATCTCATATTTGAAGCATTACTGAGTCTGCAAGGATATAAAATACAAGAAGTGAAAGCAGTGGCATACAGACATAGCAGGGTCAGAGAGTCTTCCTTGGAAATCATGGGAATAGCACATTAAATAGCCTTATATCAGCTCACATGATAGAATCTTGTAGCTTTGAAGCTAACTGTGAAACAAAACAAAGTGTAAAAGTGACACTAATGTTCTCTTTCTTCTTCACTTTTTCGTTAGAACCTTGCCGGTAACAAGACACATTAATCAAGCTGGTTTGCCCCTTTATAACTCCTCTCATTCTCTAGATAATTTCCAACAGCTTATTACATTAGTACTAAAAGGATCAAGCTCAACATGGTCCTCCAAGGTCATATGCACTAGATACCATTAAGTGCAGTCAGTAACATATTGGATGTCATTTTCTCATCATATATCTAAATGTCTTGTAACACACATCTCTGTGGCCGGTTACCTGGAAGCTGGTACACTTTTCCATATACTGATGCAAGAATTTTAATATATACAGTACAAGAAGAAGCATGTAGATAAATAATGACTATGGCTATTTTGTGAAATATATTTCTATACATTTCCAGTTAAATATAATGACAGTAATTGGAAGCCCAAGGAGATTGCTTCTAGATGTCCTATTTTTTGCAATTGTTATGGCAAAATTATAATTAATGACCATTTAAGTGACTGAAAGGGTATACATTTCGGGAACAAAATAGCGAATACTGTTTTCTTCTGCTTGATTCCTAACTAATAACTATCTTAAGAGTACAATTACAAAACCTATGTCATATACCGCTTAGAGCTATTTCCATACCTCCCAGTTGACTGAGATGACAAAGAGGGACATCTTCCAGCACAATGAGGAGAATTTATAACATGTTTGCAACAACATATTTTAGTCACAAAGACCAAAATGTAATGCTAACTAACCGCAAAGTTTTATCTCCGTTATGCATCTGTTTTAAAGAGTTCTTGTGACATTTCAAAGAATTTCTCAACTGTGCAGTAATTGCACCCAGCATTTGTGACATTAAAAGACTTCCAAACTATTTTTTTAATAGTTATGGCAAAATTATAATTAATGACCATTTAATTATTAAAGGACTGAAGGGGTATACATTTCAGGGAAAAAATATTGTTTTCTTCTGCTTCATTCCTGTAATTAATAACTATCTTAAGAGTATAATTACAAAACCTATGTCATATACACAGTTCAAGGAATAGGCTTTTAATATGAGGTTCTTTATATTATTTGTTCTTTATACGATTCCAAGAGTATTGTAAGGTTTATGGTCCAGACATGAGATAATATTATCTTTATATCATTAGGCTGGGCCCACAACAAATCCTTGGTGTGCATATTTAGAGCCACCACACTCAATACCTTTACCTCAACAAGTGCGGGGGGAAAGGGGGGGCAGTTTGCACTCCAACCTTACCTGTCCATACCTGGAATCTACATTTTTCTACTATGCGTTTTTGTAGAGTAAGTGGTAACAGGCTTTGGGAGCTAGCTGAACAAATTATTTCCCTTTAGAATAAAGTTACATTCCTGAACTGTGTGTGATATAACAGGAAGTACTGAAGACATAGCATATTTGCATTCCAGCGCCTGGGTTCACAAGCTGTTTGGCTGCTTGGGTTGGGTTGGGCTGATTCAGTTCATTCTGTAATCCACTACTTCCAAAAGCACATCACAGAGTCAATGGAAGTGTGCTTTAGGTGGCTATACATGCATCAATATGATCATTCAATCAATGATTCAACGCAACGAAATTGATTGAATCAGTGATCAATCAATTAGTGAGCTTTTGATCAATTTTAACCATGACAAGTCAATCATCCATAGTTAAACTTTATTGATCCAACAAAAATCTTTGTGTGTGTGAGACAACGGATTGTAATACAGATTTAGTAGAGTGATTGTTTTCAATTGATCGTTTATGATACATCATATTTTCTTTGTTCAATATTTTAATCAATGATTTACGCTTGTTTGCACCTAGATCAATCACAAATCGTTATGTGTATGACCACCTTTCAGTATATGCTATGCAACTTTCTCTATCTCTACTTCCTATATCATCAATCACGTTCAAACTTGCAAGGCAGGTTTGAATCTGATTAGTTGCTGTGAAACCTTGGCTGATTTGATAAACATCTTAGCACTGAAATTTTTTAAGATCAGCTTTGATGTATGTGAAAGACAGCAAGGAGCTTTCATTAGTTATGTTTGGGAATCCAATGTTGAATTACGTAGATGTACCCTAATGTGGTTGCAGAGTCTCGTGCTGTGCTTTATGTAAAGCATATAGATCAGACTTCATTGGGACACTGGGCTGTTGTCTGGCTTGGCTTGCTGCCGCACCTAGTCAGCAGAGAACTTAGGGTTTTCATAGGGAACAGTAATAAAGGGGATAAGGACAAAAACATATCAGAAAACAAAAATGGAGAAGAATAATGTTGAGGTTTAAGTGAAGGAAAAAAGTGAAAGTCCATAAGCAAGATATTGAAGAGGAAGGGCAGTGAAATAGCTGGAGATAAATCTGTGAAACATGGAAGATGGAATGTGAAGCTGGAGAGAAATAGAATAAGAGACATAATAAAGTAAAGAGTGGGAGGCACAGTGAACCAGTGAGAGCATCAGTGTACACTGAGCCCAGTCAAATTGTTGCCATGACACAGTGACAGTGGCCAAGAGCATACAGTTATTCAGTACTATCCTCTATCCTTTACTGATAGAGAGCCAGTAAAGAACTGGTTTACATGTACATGCAGCACTGCATTTGCCATTGCTGAAAATATACTTCACTTGTAGAATGTCCAAGGCACAGTATTTTGCCATTTATTCTAACTATTTTACTGCTGTTAAGATAAGAAAGTAAAGGCAATTAGTGGACTCTGCAACACTCCCTCTTCCTCAGCTACTTCCATACAGTGGTGTATTTAGGTTTTGTGCTGCCCTAGGCAAGCTTAGACTTGGGCGCCCCCCGGGTGCCCCCCCATCTAAATTTGCCCCACCCCTACCTGTTTATACATTGTTGCATAACCTGTTAGAAGCTGGATACAGTGAGTGTCTGTTTAAATAGAAACAAGCGGGCGCTAAGCCTATCATACAGAACTGACTGGCTGGGCTGCATCAGCCTGGCAGAGCAGTATACATTGTTACAGGGCACCACAGGGATCAGGAGTATGTAACAGAGTGCAGAGGTTGATGAACAGTGTAGACTGGTGCCAATATTTTGGTGGTCTGTGTGAAGAATGCTCCTTACATGGCTGGTCAGTGGAAAGGGAAAAACATGTGTTTTTTTTGCATACTGTATATCTACTGCTAGCTGCTGCTGGAGCTGCTGGAACACATGGCAATCGCTTACAAAACGCCCCACTTCATTCTGTGGCAGGAGGGGATGTAGCGGTGCATTGAAGTCAATGGCACTGTAGCCACGCCCCCCCTGCCCATAGTGCGATCGGACGTGTGGCAAAACATTTCCTGTGTTCCGTTCCACTGCAAACGCAAAAAATAGAGCATGCAGCATTTTTTGCATTTGGAGTGGAAAGGAACGCAGGAAGTGTTTTGCCATGCGTCCGAACGCACTGTGGTCGGGGGAGCGTGGCTGCAGTTACATTGACTTCAATGCATCGCCACGCCCCGTCCCGCCCCAGAACACAGAGGGAAGCTTGTTAACAATTGTGGTGCATTCCAGCAGCTCCCGCAACGCAATTGGTGTGAACAAGTCCTCAGGGGGAAAAGTATGCATACTGACCATCACTGTCTGACTCCATTCCTCTCTAAAAAGGAAGAGGCCATGTCACATTTCCCATACATAAGTACAACATTGAACGCTGCTCTGCCTGAACCCACTCCATGTAATTCCCACATGGAGCAAACTCAGTGCTGTGCTCACCCCCCGTCGATCCACTTACCTTACAGGTGACCC
>NW_017307339.1:376121-377086 GCF_000935625.1 Nanorana parkeri
CAGACGATGCACTTACCATACAGGTGACCCCACTGAACTGTGCTCCCTCCAAGTTTCCCTGTGTGCAGAGCGGAGCAGCTATCTGTCACAGAGTCCCGCCGCTGACTAGAACTCCCGCCGCTGACTAGAACTCCCGCTGCTGACTAGAACTTGTGCCGCCCATCACCGCGTCACTTCCTCCGTTCACAGAGCCGCTCTTCCCTCACTGCAGCATGATCGGTTTTGTGGCTGGCTGCAGTGAAGCAGTGATCGCTTCACTACTGGGCTCACCCCTCCCATCTTCTGTGCCCGGCACCCGCCCTCCCCCTCTCCTCCACAAGCAGGCTCCGTGCGTGACACAGAGCTTTTACGCTGTGAGACAGACTTTCACGGTACAAGGCGTTTGCCTAGGGCCGCCCCCTGGAAAGTGCCGCCCCAGGCAAACGCCTTGTTTGCCTCTCGGTAAATATGCCCCTGCTTCCATACCACCCAATTTTCTTAGATGAGAAAGAGGGACACCTTCCAGCACAATGGGGAGAACTTATGAACATGTTTGTGACTAAATTTTTAGTCACAAATACCAAAATCTCCTGCTAACTAGCCACAACATTTTTATCTCTGTTATAGGTCTTTCTATAGGTGTTCTTGTGACATTTCACATAATTTCACAACTGTGCACTAATTGCATCCAGCATTTGCAACATTAAAAGACCTACAAACTGTTGCACATTCTAAGCACTTCAAGGCTATTCAGCTGTCTTCCAGGAGGTTCCCCCATAAGGTTTCCGACAATTATGAGACATTTCTCCTTATGAAGGCATTTAGAAATGAAACATTTTCTAGAAAAAGAAATCTGTCACCATATGCACTAGAAATCAGAGATACGACAGTTTAAAAGATGCACATTATAGAACCATATTGATACATGCCCCCCCCCCCCAATGTATTTAGGCACCCCAATGCCATCCCCCAAATTATGTCAAACA
>NW_017307339.1:377243-425818 GCF_000935625.1 Nanorana parkeri
CCACAGTTTAAAAGATGCCCATTATAGAACCATATTGATACATGCCCCCCCCCCCAATGTATTTAGGCACACCAATGCCATACCCCCAGTTATGTATACAAATTTCGGTTTCCGAATTTCGGATCCCATCTGAATTTTGTTCAAAAATGAAATTGAATCGAGCATGTGACTTTTCTGGCCAATCAGATGTGTTTTTCGGTTTAATGCATCCGAATGGGTCTGAACACAAATTTATGTTACAGCAACATGAGAGCCATCTGATTGGCCAAAAAAATGACAAGCCGTAATGAAAATTTGTGTTCAGTATATACATATAATACTAAAGCTGATTCTCCTAGACCCAAATGCCATTCGGGTCTGGGAGCCTCAGCTTTAGTAATATATGTAAGTGGATCCCAGACCCAAATGGCATTCGGGAGCTCCCAAATGCAATTAGGAAACAAATGCAATTTGGGTCTGGGAGCCATGTACTGTTTTGGACCTGCTCACAAATTTAGATCGGATCAAGGCTCCGTACTTATATCTGCCACCTGGCCTGATTAAATATAGAGTGCACACTCTGAGATCATACCACGCTGAGACCAGTTGTTCAGAGTAAGATACTTCTGCTTTATGCTTTATTGTTCTCCTTTTCAGGGTTTTTATTTAACAGGTGAACGTGTATATTTGAGCGTAGCATTGCAGAAAAGTATTTTAGTTTATATATTCTAGTTTATCATTGGTTAGATCCATTTCTGCATAACTTCCTGCCAAGATGTTTATAGATGTTTATCTCTTTCGTCTTGGGTGTTGTCTGAAGAGGAGGTGCCAACTTGGTTCCTATTTCTACTGCGTACTTCGGATCTGGGGGGTGCTTAGCACCAATTTCTGAGTAAGGTTTTGAGGAAGGCAAACGAGCAGAAAGCAAATTAACATATATATTACAATTGTCTATTGAGATAGGCATTTTGTCATAATCATACTTAACCACTTCCATTACAATACAAATATTACTAAAGCTGAGGCTCCCAGACCCGAATTATAAAAGGAGCTCCTGAATGCATTTCAGAAATTCGGATCCCGAATGCTATTCGGGTCTAGGAGATTCAGCTTTAGTATTAAAATATGTATATGGTTTTCTGTTTTTCTTGCAACGCACATTCGCAAACTCATCTGAAACTAACAAAATCTGGATTTTGTCCGAATCCAAAACCCCTGCTCTTTCCTTCTCCACACCAATACCATCTCTCATAAGGTATACAAAAAAAATCAATAATAATTTACTGTGGCAGGTCCTTTACCATGGTCTTGTGCCCTCAACTGGACCCCCAAGGTGTCTGTGCAAAGGGCTCCATATACTGTACTCACCTTACCTTGAAGTTTCCTGCTACTTCACAGCCAACAAAAATACTCTGCACTTCCGAGTATGGTGAAGCATGTGATCTTCTCTCCTGTACGGTGCTTGGGCCTAGCAGCCACATGCTTGGGGGAGTGATATCACAGATCCTTTGGGTTGCTGACACAGCTGATTTCAGTACCGGATGTTGAGAAGAAAGGTGTTGCAAGGGAGCACAGTTAAGGCGAGTACATAGGGGGCCATGGGGTGTCCTTTCCAGAGGCACTGTCACTTTGCCCTACATAGACAAAGTAACAGTGTCTATTAAAAAACTGTTGCAGTTGTAACAGGTGTTTTAAGATTCTTCATATTTACTGTGTTATATTCTTAAATGTTCTTGAATGTTTACATTTGAAAGTTGCCCTTGGGAAGACAGAGAAGTAAAAGCAATTTACAGTTCTTTGATTGACAGAAAGTCTTTATTGATTTTTCCACTACAGATGTTATGTGTCAGATATAGTTCACCATGTCCTTATGTAAACAGGTATACCAGCTTCTATGCCTGGCATTTATTATACAGAAAATCATTGTCTAATGTGAAAAGCAGTACAGTGGCTTAGTTGTTAGTACTTCTGCCTTGCAGCACCGAGGTCCTCAGTTTGGATCCCAACCAGGACACTATCTGCATTGAGTTTGCATGTTCTCCCTGTTCTTGCATGGCTTTCCTCCCACGCTCCATAAACATATAGGTAGGCTAATTGGTTGTGTATGTGAGAGAGAGATCTTAGATTGTAAGCTTCTTGAGGGCAGAGGCTAATGTACAGTATGTAAAGTGCTACATAAAATGTTGGTGCTATATAAATACCTATAATAAATAAATGCCTTTGCATCCCCTCACATAACCTTAATGAAAAAAAAACATGTATAAAAAAAGAAATATGTTGTTGCATATCTTTTTGTAACATCAGAATTTTTTTTTCTATATGTCCTGTTTCCAGACACAGCATCATCCTTTCCATTATTCCAGCAGTCTTCTAATGTGACGGGGGGGGGGTTGATGTAAAGGGGGGCTCCTGATTTTAAGGAGGGGTTCCAATTTGAAGGAAAACCACATTTTATGTGTGCAGTCCCTTGAAATCTATAACAACCCCTATCTGAGATATGGGCCTGGTTTGGATTTTGGAGGCGCTACATGTAATGTTTTACATATATGCTTTTTTACAATTTAGGCAGAAGGGCTTCAAGATTTTGCATACTTCTGGTTTCTGTACCTGATAAGTGTGAGCAGTTCTTACCTGCCTCAGTCTTAATCCACTACAATTGGTCACCAGCACAACAAAAATCCTTTCAGGATAACCATGTGTTCATTTAATAAGAACCATGTCAAGTAAAAACAAATTTCGAGGCCACGCAGGGTCCCTTCATCAGGCTTAACATTGACAAAAGTGTACGCAAAAATGTGAACTTATATAGACATACAAATGTGGAGTGACTCATAAGCCAGCCCCAAACACCCCTATGACCTGATTCAATTAGGAAACGTGTGAAAGGCAGAACAATGAACAAAACAGCACTTCAATGAGAAAATCATGTCATGGTATTAACATAAAAGCAGAAATAAGTCATGGAAAAAAACAGATTAAATGTTGCAGAGAAGTATTATCACTTGAAGATGTCATAATGTAAAAAACTACCTTAAAAATAAAAATACACATGCATATAGTACCAAACAATAATGGTTAGTTATGGCCCACAAAAGGCAGGTCGGTGTGTTTATAAGAGGTGGAATTTATTAATCTATATGTGAAATTGGTGATAGTCAGTAGTGTATATCAATTGATCAAGGCTCATACTTGGTGATGTCCTTCCTGATCAAGTAAGTTTAATTTATAATGACTCACAACCATATCAATCAAGGGAGAGGTAGGAAGGGGCACCTGTGATGTGGGCCTAATTAAACTGACCTAGAGAATGTGGGGTAGAAAATAAACAAACACAGACTGCTACCAGCTAGATCACGGGGGAATTAGCAAATGAGGGGCTAATAAAATATGTCCCGCTAGCAAAGGGAGTGTGGTTTAAAATCACAGAGCTGTCGCTGTGGATGCCAGTGACCCACTGTGAAGGTGATATATAAATCACTAATAGTTACCCAAGAGTGGTGTATTTGACAATTGCGGATTTTATCTCTCATCAAGAAAGCAGGATAGTGCCAGATTGGTATTCAGGCCACTCGGATGGACAGTGTCAAGGGAGTATATCCAGTATGCCTCTCTTCTAAGAAGTTGTTTGGTTCTGTCCCCTCCCCTAGGGTGTTTGCTCAATGCTACAGGGTGTTTACTGGTAACTTCATACATTATGCAATTACTTTGTATATGGCCACCATGGCTCAAATGTATATTACTGGCTCGTTCTATCAGCCATTTCAACTTCAGAAGGGACTAAGGTAAAGTTGTCCTATGTCCCCTTTACTATTCAATATAGCACTATATAGCACTTCAATATAGTTATTTTGCATCATCAAACATATATTGAGGCAGGCTTGTGGGTACCCAAAAGGTGAGACTTGCTCTTTTTGTGGTTGACATCATCCTTTTTCTGTTGAATCCTAAGTTGCAAGTGCCTAGACTGATAACACAGATAAGTGCATATTAACTATAAGAGTGAACTTATTTTTCTTTTAAAAACACTCTTTAGGGCTGACATGCTAATGGCATCTGGTATCTAGGAATTATAATGCCATAAGATGATAAGTGATCACTAAATCGTAGAGGGAGATACATTTTAAAATTTTACACAGAGCTATGGGGCATTTAATATTAGTTTAAAAAGTTGCTTCCTGTTTCTGAGCGATTTTAAATGTGTGACAGAGGATAGTGTGGGGAACACCAGGTCTTGAGAGAAGAACTGATTATTTATTTGTTCTACCAGTTTTCTTATGTTAATGTGTACTTAAGTTACTTTAAAGGAGAACTATGAGATGAGTGATTTCCACTCACCTCATAGTTCTAGCCGACCTGTGACAATGAGACTGTCACAGGTCGGCTCAGTAGAACGGGAGGTGAGCGAACACATACCAGGTTCGCTCACCTTCCGATCCTGTCACGGCTCTCTGCCGTGACAGGGGGAGGGGCTGGATTCCCCTCTTCCCGCTCCGATGTGCCAGCGCTGCCTGGCGGAACGGACGGGGGAGGGTGCGGGTACAGCTGGCTCTGCCTCTAGATAGGCAGAGCCAGCTGTCACTCACGCAGCTGGGCGGATCCCCTCATCTACGTCGGGATCCGCTCCGGCTGCCGCGTCTCAGTATACCGATAGCTGTAGCTCGCGGTATACTGAGCTTAGGGTAACGGGAGGACGCTAGTTTGTGTCCTCCTGTTACCCTAAGGAGAACTATGGGGAAAAACACTGACCCCATATTGTTCTCCTTTAAGCTTATGCTTTATTAGTTAGGCCCCTTTTAGATGGGCATTCAGATTAGGTCTGCCTGTCAGTATTTTAAAGCAGATCTGATTGGAAGCTCAATGTTAGTCTATGGGCAGCTGGATCTAAATGGACGTGTGTCTGTTTTACATTCCATTACCCACAACTCCATCCAGGTCCTGAAAACCCAATAGAACAGAGTTCCATTTTGGCAGACCTGATCATGATGGATCAGGGGTAATCTGATTACATATGTCCTTTTCCATCCAATTACTCATAGACCTAACATGGGTCTGGTAAGATGGAGAAAAAACTGGACGGACTCAGAGGTCACAATGGTGACATCCGTTCCGCACTGCTCCAATCAGCAGGAGATCCCCTTCTGATCAGAACTGACAGGCGCCCGTGTTAAAGGGTCCGTGCACTCATGTGTGACAAACTTACCCTGCGGCGCACCGCAGGGTAAGTCTTCCACTCCCGTGTCATAGCGCCGCCCATCCTTCCACAGCTCTCAGATTTAAGGTGGGGATTTTGAATTGCTCGGCGTCTTAGCAAGGATGCAGACACTGAGCAAATTCCCTCGCTGACACTGCCGTGGATCTTCGGTTCTGTGCCTGGATCTTTCTGCACACTGCTGGAACCCTCTTCCCTTCTCTTAGTCAACTCTCCCTGAGTCTGTTAAACCACTCTGAAAACCTGTAATGCAACACCTGGACAGCATGTGTGAGAAAGGTTCTCTCATGCACATTGTGTAATGAACTAAAGCTGTACTGGCTCGTGCTAATCTTCTGCGAACCTCTAATGCAACACCTTGACATCATGTGTGGGAAAGGTTCTCTCATGCACATTATGTAATGGACTAAAGTTGTACTGGCTCATGATGACCTAATCCCTCTACAAACAGAAAACTTCTAAGTCTACTAACTGCAAGTATAAAACCTTCATGTTGAAAAGGACTATTCACCTACCTGCAGAACTGTGTAACATGGGATGTTTTGAAGTACGTACCACATAGATCCTCCAAAGATATGCTGTGTTAAATGAAGTCACTCCTCTGAAGGAACATATGAATTGAAAACCTGCACTGTTAACTTGCACGCAACCTGGCAGTATGATGCAATACCTCCCTTAATCCTGTGCGCAGAATTTATGTTTGAGTTACTCATTCACTGATAAGAATTGCTAATGTGTTGATACACACTCTTCAACATGTAAATTAATTGTGTTAACCCTTCACGACATCCTATGAACTTTCTGGTTTTACAAAGAGACTTCTGTGTTCATCCATTCAAACACTATGTGTACTGTGATCCCTGCAGCTGTGATCCCATTCAGGTAATTACTAAGGTGCTCATTGTGTTACACCATGGTAGCATGGATTGGCAGAAGCACTTGAGTCTGGGATGCTCCCAGGCAGTAAATTTACCCTCATGAAGGCTAGAAAACATTCCACCAATACAACCTACTATAGTAAATAGGTTAAATCAGTTTCAGATAAATCTTTTTATCCATCATCTCCAGAAGTTAACAATGGTATAGACTTTCATCAAGAAAGCCTAGAGAAAAGTCTGAGCTGGAAGGTCCTCTAAAATGAGCAAAAAAAAAGGAGCTCCAACTACTATTTAAATGCTGAAAAAGCCTGCAAGGAGGAATGCTTGTTTTCCCTTTTTAAGAACAGGCAGCTCTGGTCCAACCTCTGCCACAGCCAGGTCGCTTGTCAACCAACCTGGGGATATTGACCGAGGTCTTTGCAAGAAGCAAGAAGATTGCGGAAGTGATCTGCATGTTACAATGCTGCTGGAGTAATTCCTAAAACCCGTAATATATAATATTAGCTAAAAGAACATCTAGTATAAGCATTGCTTTTCATTTGTTTTCTTACAAATACTTCATGAATGATGCACGAAGGAGAACTAGGCATCTGTTCAGTGTTGCAGCCCTTTCTGATCCAATAAATCTCATTTGATCAAGATTATCTGTAAGATTAATTTGAAGGTGTTCTAGTAGCTTAAGGATTGTATCTGTCTTTTTAACAACCCCAGGGTGTTTCACCTATTCTCTAGCTCATTTGTCTCAAGCTCGTATTCATGTACATTAAGCAGCACGGGCACTTAAATAAGCATGCAACAAGAAATGTACAACATTGAATAAAATATCTGTGCTAGTATAGCTTCTGTAAAAGATACTGTATCCATATAAAATTCACCATGGGAGGAACAGAGCAAATATCCAGAATATGTAATGCAGTGTACAACAGGCATGTCTTTATGGCCCAATGGCTAATATCACATACATAAATATATATTTACACTTTTACATACACTCACATATCAGGTGTACTATCACATGTAAAAACAACTAGCAGTGCCAGAAATATACTTTCTGCCCAGTTAGACCAGCTGTTTTTTGCCAGTTCCCTCAACTGTATTGTGTCCACCTTTCCAATTATATTTCTATGCAGTCCATTTCAGTCCATTTCAGCTATTCAGTTAAAAAAATATGCACAAATCACCTATAAACACTCTAACCATTGAATGATCGCAAAATCTTCTGTTTAAGGGCCTGGTAGTCCACTTTTATTCAAACAAAAGTTCACAAACCCACCTTGGAAATCCTTGCAGGCGTTGCTCAGTACAACATCAATGCACTGCTTGCAAAACAACACAAGTATAACCTGCTGGCTTCCACCTTGAACGTTAACACTTCTGACCCACTGGTCCTCTCAGTAGTGCTGTCTCGCAGTTGTACTGGCAGACCCTCAGGCTCTCGGCTCTCCCAGCTTCACCAGTTCTCCCAGCCCACCTAACTCCTCTCTGACCTCTGGGGGAGTCCTTCTGACTCCTGAACATGGTCTGTTCTTATTTCCCAGCAGTAGCTGATTTCTCTAGCCAGCACCCTCTCCTTAAGGGCTGTGCACAGCTGTGCAATCATCAAGTGCTGGTCACTAACAAAACATGGACCCAGGAATAAAGATCTCATCCTTCCCAATTCTCTTTGAAATCCCCCAGGTCCAGGATCCCAAGCAGAATTCAGAAAAACTGTTGCTTCCTGAAACCTCTCAGCCCGTCTGGCTCAGAGTCCTTGGTGATAATACCAAATTCCACTGTGAGATTGCCACACAATACCAGACCATGTGCACATATCTGATCAATGCTTAGACAGAAAATCTAATTTTATATATAAGATCATGTAACAACTGTAGGTAGTTTAGTGTTGTTAATGTGATTTATGCAGATGAACTGAGTTCTGACTTCTGCATCGTGGTTGCAACTCTCCTTTCTTCTTCTGCTTTGCCTGCGTCTTAAGGAGAGGACCAACTGGTGACTGGTGACCATGTTGCTAAGCTGGCTGACTATGTAGACCAGACATTCGGGAGGAAAGAGACACGTATCATTGCAATGGGTGGCCATCTTCTTCGTTAATAAGTGAACTAAAAAAGCCTAAAGTAATGCCAATAATTGAATGACTGAAAATTAACAAAATTATATGCCCTTGCATAGTAAGAATGGTATCATTTATGTAGGGGGGTCAGTCAATCACTTCTGGGCTGATAATGCTATGATTTGTGTGATTTGGACACCGATCTTCTCTAGTTAGTGAACCAGGAAAGCCTAAAGTAATCTCAATAATTGACTGACTAAAAATTAAAAACATATTCCTTGGCACAGTAAAAATGATATAATTTATCTGGGGGTCAGTCAGTCATTCTGAACTGCTAATGATCTCCTGAGCAGTCAGAGAAAGCAGTGCCTTAGATCTCACACTGCAGAGATACAGATGTGAGGCTGTATGCACAGGGATGCCTATGCACACTCACATACCAAGATGTGCACTGCTATTTTTCAGGTTAAATTAACAAAGGTTTACAGATAAGGAGATTTATTTATAGACATGTGACTAATTTTAAAATCTCAATGGATTTAGCAGAAAATAATTTTCACATTTTTGAAAATAGATATCCTTATACTGGTCTGTTAGCTTTGTGAATTGTGCCTTACTGTATGTTTTCTCTTATACTGTTCTCTCCAGCTGAGATCGAATGTTCATGCAAGTATACTATGGGAACTACTGTAACATAGCTCAATGCTAGGCAGACTGTACAGTGTGAGTTTGTAAATTTTATTTCCCTTCCAATTGTCAGCTTTTTAACAAATATTACATTTTCTTATTGTCGATTAGTTGGAGATTGTTTGAGACACATAGTTAATGCCTTGGATAACAGATTGTCATAAAGTCCATTGAATCTGAATATGATCTTTACCTTGCAAAGCTCCGTTAGTTCCAGCTTTCTAGCCTGGGGCAGGGGCTGGATGGGTTTCCTAGTGTGAGCACCAACTCAAGCATGCCTTTTTCTGCAAACAGCTCGGCAGCAACTTGTGCCTTCAGAGACAAGCAGCTGTTCTGTCACACAAAGTCTTATGCTAGTTAGAAGCTGTCACGTTAATGAGTAACTAGCTCCATTAACTGTGCATGGTGTGATGAATCAAGCCCTCTACTATTTGTTTGCCCCACTGCATTGTAAAGTATTTTCTGAAGTGATGAAGTGATCTAAATCTTCTGTTTGTTTTACCAACCATTTAGTCTTTATTTTGCAATAATTTTTTAATTGAAATGTTTAAATTATCATGATGAACAGCAGCAGGTATTGCTCTGTGTACGTGTTACGCAGAGAGGCAAATGTTATGTTCCTGTCTGTTACATACATTTTTTGCCCTATATAAATATTATTCATATATTTGTTTTACATTTTTCCAAAGGTTGGTCCAGATTTCATGATATTTTCTTTATGTTGATTTACATTATAATGTATAACATAAAAACAGGGCTTGTTGAACACAAACTACAGGCAAATATAAAATATACAAATAAATGCAGCTCTGCATTCATTAGTAAATGTTCCAATGTATTTTTATACTGGTGTAAGTACCTGAACTTGACTTGATACCCCCTATACAGTAGGGCTTTGACCGGGAGAGGGAGGGGCAGAAATGCGAGCCAATCACATTTTCTGCATGTAAATGTACTGATAATCAATGTGCTTATAGGAAGATTGTGAACAGAGAATTAATCTTATCAGTCTGCTGCTGCAATTTCACTGTGCAGTCAGAAGGCTGAGGGTGGGGAGAGAACACCACTGTATTTTTTAACAGTAAGTAGTGTCAGCTGTTCTCTATAGGGGGGCTATGTAAGTTCTAGGAATGGAATGGACAAAAATGCAAATACTTTGGCAGTTACCTGGATTTCAGCCTGTATTCAGTATGGCTCTTATGACAAATACAAAATCTTGGCCAAAATTGTACTGATTTATTCTCACTTGGGTTTTCAAGATTTGACAGTAAATGTGATAACGTGATGTTATGAAGAGGAAATCATGGATTTTCAGAAAATGTTGGAACTGTCATTCTCCAATGTCTGCTAGGTACAGGCACATTTAAAAAAAATGTATTTCTATTCCCCTGTTATTTATGAAGTTATGGCATTTTCTAATGTTGGAATTGTAACATAGTTGGATAGATGGGGATCCGTTGGCTTTCTCTCCATCTACAAACTTTATTTCTATCATATAAGACATAAAGCAGTCTTTCTACCTTTGGTTCATTGGAATCAGTAAAAGATGTGCTGATTACCAAGGAATTCTCAGATATTTCTATCGCACACCATACCATTGTCTGATCTGTAAGCAACTGATGGACAATACCCTCTCCAACAATCCATAGAATATGCTGTTAGCACTAAATTTTTTATTTGTACTAAGTTGAAGTCACAAAACAAATGCAAGACTTTGAGGACATCCTACAAGGTTTCAAAACATAGCATCTACTGTAGTTTCATCTATCACCTACAGAATTAGGTATTAGACAGGGCATTCTGCAAATACAGTAATTCAACCAAAGTGCAAATAGAAACTTTCCTATAGTTTCTAATGGCAGAATATTTTGGGTTTCTAAATAACATATTGAATCTTATATGCCAGAATAATTTGAGCTAGGTTGTGTATGTTTCATTTTGAAACGGCATCAAAATGACTAATGAATGAAAATAGGAAAGATAGTTCCAGTTGCTAGCAGGATTCTTGTTTTCCCCCCCTAGCCTTCCAACTATTTCATGCTGAGGAGAAGCAGTGCCTGCACACATTTTCATGTTTTACTCTTACAATGGGAGAGGGAGTGCAAGCTGGTTCTGCACTTTTCTCCAACATTGACAGCTATGATACATTGCCTAGCCAAAAACAGTCACATACTCATTTTTCATTGGACTGCCTTTATTTTGATTATGGCATCCAGTTTATTTAGTTAGGCAGATGACTTCATTTTTTGGGGACATAACATTTCTGAACCTAGACCTGAACAACTGAAGCAACTCCAGATCATAACACTTGTCCAGTGGAAGGCTCTTACCTATTTGTTTAGCTAGATCCAGGTGGTGACTTTATTTTTGCCAGACAGTGTATGTGGTTGAGAAAGGCTGACCACATAATGCTCATGGTTTGAATTTTTCAAATTTTTTTCCTGACATTGTGAAATTGCCTTGGGGTTATATTATATGGTATGCTCAAATAAGGCTTACCCGAGTTCTTAAATTAAGTTCTTAAGAAGTTATGCAAGCTTCTATGTTTGTAAATTGCTGAGACCATTTATAGCAGATTTGTGAGCAATTTCTGTTTTTAAAAGACTTGGCAGTTTTTGAAGACGTTTTTTTTTGCATTAAACAGAGACGTAAGAGAATTGATTAAACATATAATGAACCTAGGCTATTATGTACATAAGGATTCCAATAAATATTTCATCAGAATATACAATATTAAAAAGTATGCAGTAGGGTATCAGATTGAACGTCACAGTTAAGCTAAACATGATAATTACAGATAATGCACTTATTATAAATTCTGGTGCATTCAGGGGAAATGAAATGTGTGTTCCTGAAGTAACAGCAATGTTTACTAAAGTGTTCCTTAAGGATATGCTCTATCTTTTCTAGAGAAACAAACCATTGCTAGGGGAAATAGCTGTGGCTAGGTGGCGCTGCTTTGCTGCTAAAGCTGTGAAGGCAATGGGATTTGTAAGACAGAAGAGCGAAATAGACTGCTTAAGAAGAAATGTGAAATCAGCACATTCTCACCGCTTCATCTCTAGGCATAGTAGCACATCAATATTATTTGCAGAATTTTACATTGTAATTTTTGAATTATAGTTCAGATGTTATGCGAAATATTGCTGTAAGAGATTTGGCATAATGATTTGCACATTTGCACATTTTACTATAAATAAAAATCCATTTTCAGACTGTCTTATTTTTGCTCGCTCTTATTATTCATACTGATTTACTGCTTAAACGTGGCCTTTCTGCATTTGTTATAGCCATGTATGATTATACATTTTAGACAGGCTGCAGGAAGAAAGTCTTTTATATCATGTCTCAGAGGCTCGGTGCAGTTAGGATGGAACTGTCCAAGGGCATAATTTACCAAGCAGTGCTACAGTGAGGTCTGTAATTATTTTCCAGTTGCACATGGCTCAGTAATTACAGCTGGACTGTGTGTATTGTTTCATTCAAAGGAAAGCCCAGTTGGGCAACCCGATTAGCAGCAAAAAAGATCTGCGCTAACAGCCAGTAACGCAAATAAATACAAACAAACATATATTTAAACATTTTGTTTTTTATTTTGTCTTTGAATACTTACAAAGGCAGTACTCAATAACAGTTTTGAGCCTGAAATACATATAAAAAGCATACCGGTTACACAAACATTAGCAGCCTGAAATCTGTAGGAGTACTGTGAACTGATTATAATAAGTGTGAAGATATTTTTGGAGCACAACTTAATTATAATGTTTCTATAGCCTAATAGGTAAGTCAGATGACCTGCATGTCTTCTTAACCCCTTCATGACCGTACTGTTTTGGCCATATTGTACATGAAGGACCGTGTCTGTTTCAACACTTTATAAAGTCCATATTCCCTGCCGCACTCCTTTCTGGATGTCCCAAGAATAATGGGCACTTGTAATGACTGCGGATAGTGCCGCAAGTAATCCAGAATTAATTGCAACTGTCACCAGCACGAAGATATACGTCAGTGCAAATCCAACCTTCTATCCACTTTATTGATAGATGTCATACAGACAAGCACTTTCGGGGCCGCACAGGGTCCTCATCATTATTGAGCCTGATGAAGGGGACCCTGTGCGGCCCCGAAAGCGCTTGTCTGTATGACATCTATCAAGTGGATTTGCACTGACGTATATCCTTGTGCTGGAGTGCTGGTGACATTTGCAATTGATTCTGTTTCAACACTTCTGCACACACATGCTAAAATCTGAATTTTTGTATAGAAAATTACTTTACATCCCCAAACAAGTATATATTTTCTGAAAGCTGAGGCCTTGTAGAGTAAAAAAATGGCAGCTGTTTTTTTTATGTTGCACTATATTAGCGAAAATATTTATTACATTGATATTTTTAGGGGGAAAAAATTAAATACACTGTATTGCCCACAAACACATTTTAATACAATTTTTTTGTAAAATATAAAAGATGGAGTTAGATTGAGTAAATAGATACAAAACTTGTCATGCGTTAAAATTGTGCATGCCCATGCAATGACGAAAAATGATGGTACTCCAAATTGTCCATAGGCGACACTATAAATGTCTTTACTGCTCAGGAGTTTAGAATTAACAGCAAATTATTGCTCTGATGCCGATGTATGCACTGATACCTAACATGTGTGGCGCAATTTTCGTTTACATTCAACGTGCATGTCCTACAAGTACGTTTTCTTGTAGTTTTTTTTATAATTTTTTTACTTTTTTATTTTTTATATTGCACCTAACTAAGATCCCCTGTGTAACCAGTATTTGAGCCAGCATCTGACAGCTGTGACTCAGGAAGTGCTGTGGGCACAGCACTTCCTGAGTCACTGCTCACATTGCAGCTCAGGGAATGGACTTGGGCTTTCCCTGGTGTGCTCCTGCTCTCCATCCTGACACTAATTGCTGCGCTCCCGAGACCCCCAGGGGAGTGGGGGAGCCAAAAAACTGTGGCGGTGGACGCCTATGCAGGCTTGACTGCAGCCAATCAAAGTGATTTGGGAGTGATCATGTGATGCTTCCAATTCACTATTGGCTGTTACTAATCTGTCTTGGATGCAAAGCAGATAGTAACAGGGGAAAGTAATTACCGATCGCTTCTACTGCTTGTTTTTTTTGTTCATGACGATCCGGGATCATCATTGGTCATTTGCGATGATGAACCGCTAACAGCCCTCAAAGGATTAATATCACTCTTTGATTTTTCTGTGTATATAACCTTTATATTATCTTTTGAAACTGGTTTCGTAAAGCTCTATGTGTCAACGGCCCTTCTATTCACGCAAATAAATACAAACAAACATATATTTAAACATTTTGTTTTTTATTTTGTCTTTGAATACTTACAAAGGCAGTACTCAATAACAGTTTTGAGCCTGAAATACATATAAAAAGCATACCGGTTACACAAACATTAGCAGCCTGAAATCTGTAGGAGTACTGTGAACTGATTATAATAAGTGTGAAGATATTTTTGGAGCACAACTTAATTATAATGTTTCTATAGCCTAATAGGTAAGTCAGATGACCTGCATGTCTTCTTAACCCCTTCATGACCGTACTGTTTTGGCCATATTGTACATGAAGGACCGTGTCTGTTTCAACACTTTATAAAGTCCATATTCCCTGCCGCACTCCTTTCTGGATGTCCCAAGAATAATGGGCACTTGTAATGACTGCGGATAGTGCCGCAAGTAATCCAGAATTAATTGCAACTGTCACCAGCACGAAGATATACGTCAGTGCAAATCCAACCTTCTATCCACTTTATTGATAGATGTCATACAGACAAGCACTTTCGGGGCCGCACAGGGTCCTAGGTCCTCATCATTATTGAGCCTGATGAAGGGGACCCTGTGCGGCCCCGAAAGCGCTTGTCTGTATGACATCTATCAAGTGGATTTGCACTGACGTATATCCTTGTGCTGGAGTGCTGGTGACATTTGCAATTGATTCTGTTTCAACACTTCTGCACACACATGCTAAAATCTGAATTTTTGTATAGAAAATTACTTTACATCCCCAAACAAGTATATATTTTCTGAAAGCTGAGGCCTTGTAGAGTAAAAAAATGGCAGCTGTTTTTTTTATGTTGCACTATATTAGCGAAAATATTTATTACATTGATATTTTTAGGGGGAAAAAATTAAATACACTGTATTGCCCACAAACACATTTTAATACAATTTTTTTGTAAAATATAAAAGATGGAGTTAGATTGAGTAAATAGATACAAAACTTGTCATGCGTTAAAATTGTGCATGCCCATGCAATGACGAAAAATGATGGTACTCCAAATTGTCCATAGGCGACACTATAAATGTCTTTACTGCTCAGGAGTTTAGAATTAACAGCAAATTATTAGAATTATTGCTCTGATGCCGATGTATGCACTGATACCTAACATGTGTGGCGCAATTTTCGTTTACATTCAACGTGCATGTCCTACAAGTACGTTTTCTTGTAGTTTTTTTTATAATTTTTTTACTTTTTTATTTTTTATATTGCACCTAACTAAGATCCCCTGTGTAACCAGTATTTGAGCCAGCATCTGACAGCTGTGACTCAGGAAGTGCTGTGGGCACAGCACTTCCTGAGTCACTGCTCACATTGCAGCTCAGGGAATGGACTTGGGCTTTCCCTGGTGTGCTCCTGCTCTCCATCCTGACACTAATTGCTGCGGTCCCGAGACCCCCAGGGGAGTGGGGGAGCCAAAAAACTGTGGCGGTGGACGCCTATGCAGGCTTGACTGCAGCCAATCAAAGTGATTTGGGAGTGATCATGTGATGCTTCCAATTCACTATTGGCTGTTACTAATCTGTCTTGGATGCAAAGCAGATAGTAACAGGGGAAAGTAATTACCGATCGCTTCTACTGCTTGTTTTTTTTGTTCATGACGATCCGGGATCATCATTGGTCATTTGCGATGATGAACCGCTAACAGCCCTCAAAGGATTAATATCACTCTTTGATTTTTCTGTGTATATAACCTTTATATTATCTTTTGAAACTGGTTTCGTAAAGCTCTATGTGTCAACGGCCCTTCTATTCGACTGAACCGAAGGGCTCCGGCGGCCGAAGAGAGCCGAAGGATCAGCCGAAGCCACGGCTGTATCCTTCGGCTCCTTTGTGAATAACCCCCTATATGTTACATGGTACATGGGTACTTGTTACAACTGTCAAATGGGCAACCTTCTATGCTTCCCTGAGATCAAGTAGATCATTTAGACTAATGGAGGACTAAGGAAAGGTACATAACAACAGCATTAGACAGAAAATGAAATCCTTTATTACCAATGTCTCATATACACATAGAGGTCTATTTATAAAACGTTTGCATAGCTGATATGGCCAGCGAAACTGCATGCACGTTCTATACGAGTTAACCTGCTGTTGTGATAATGAAGCTAAAACAAATGTTCTTAAAGGAGAACTATGGGGTCAGTGTTTTTCCCCATAGTTCTCCTTAGGGATCCGCCCAGCTGCATGAGTGACAGCTGGCTCTGCCTATCTAGAAGCAAAGGCAGCTGTACTCGCCCCCTCCCCCATCCGTTCTGCCAGTCAGCGCTGGCAGATCGGAGCGGGGAGAGGGCAATCCAGCCCCTCCCCCTGTCACGGCAGAGAGCCGTCACAGGATCGAGAGGTGAGCGAACCCGGTATGTGTTCGCTCACCTCCCGATCTACTGAGCCGACCTGTGACAGTCTCATTGTCACAGGTCGGCTAGAACTATGAGGTGAGTGAAAAGCACTCACCTCATAGTTCTCCTTTAATGTCATTTCTTTTCTGTCGAATGTTCTTCAATAGGTTTATTCATAAGAGTGAATCAGGAAAATACCTCTTTAGGGCCACCAGATGTACCTGAGGATTTAGGAAAGAAATGCATGTTAGTAATGAGATACAATGTTACATTTTAAAAGAGTGCTGGAGGAGAATGATCATATAGATGTATCTATTGCTATCCACGTAGTATCATTGGTTAGATATATATGCTCATTCTACTTCAATATTAACATGTATTTATTTCATATGATCCTCAGCTCCATCTAGTGTCTATAATGCAATATTTTCCTGATTCACTCTGCTGTTGATGAAAAGACCTATTGAAGAACATTCCACCTTAAGATAAAATTTCAGTTTTTACGCAAAATTATGATGAATTAAATGTTAGCCCTATTCGCACAACAGCTGGTTAACTCACACAGTATGCAATATCCCTGCAATAAGCTATGTTAAAAAGACCCCATATTGTTATAATTAAAACTTGTAAATATTGATGTATTAAACTGCGTTGACACTGTGTTATGAATTTTTTATACAAATAAATGCCTGTGAAACTTTGTACAAAAAAAACGCACAAGGCCTTAGACTGTTAGATTATAAAGACAGGGTCCTCCTCTCTTGTTTTGTCTGAAGTGTGTAATTTTTTTATTGATTTATTACAGGTATTTATATAGCATTGACGATCTACACAGTGTCTTAGATACTGCACATTCACATTACTCCCTGCCCTCAAGGAGCTTTCAATCTAATGCTGGGCACACACCTTACAACCATCACAAGACTTCTGTCTTGCGATGGTTGTAAGGTACTTAAAAAAACGTACGATCTGCCTTTCTTGGACAGGCAGATCATAGTTGCGATGATCGCAAGCCGCGCCCCCCTGAGGGGCGGGCTTCCAATGACCGCAATGCCGAACAGGCAGTGTGCGCTCGGCGGGTTTTCGACATGTTCGTAAGTTTAAAATCCTGCAACCTTACAGTAGTAGAGGTCGCACGGCTTTCCATACACCTTACGATAACCGTACGATCGCGGTATTTCCCGCGATTATCGTATGATTATTATCGTAAGGTGTGTGGGCACCCTAAGGCTCCTATTGTACAGGGACAAAATTAGACAGGAGCCAATTAACCTTCCAGCATGCCTCTAGAGTGTAGGTGGAATACCACACAAGCACAGGCAGATCATGCAATCTCCTTGAAAATAGTGTCCTGGCCGGGGGACCAGTGGGGGTTCAAACCAGGGACCCCAGTGTTGCAAGGCAGAGGTGTTAACCACTAAGACACTATGCTTCCCTTTTATTGTTTACTGAACAGCACTGCACAATATGTTGGTGCTTTACAATTAAAGCATAATAACAAAAATATGATTCATTGCAATAGATTAACCCTTTCCCACCCTTAATCTTTAGAATAACATTCTCAGAATGAGAAAACAATTAATCATATTTCCTGCGATTATCGTATGATTATTATCGTAAGGTGTGTGGGCACCCTAAGGCTCCTATTGTACAGGGACAAAATTAGACAGGAGCCAATTAACCTTCCAGCATGCCTCTAGAGTGTAGGTGGAATACCACACAAGCACAGGCAGATCATGCAATCTCCTTGAAAATAGTGTCCTGGCCGGGGGACCAGTGGGGGTTCAAACCAGGGACCCCAGTGTTGCAAGGCAGAGGTGTTAACCACTAAGACACTATGCTTCCCTTTTATTGTTTACTGAACAGCACTGCACAATATGTTGGTGCTTTACAATTAAAGCATAATAACAAAAATATGATTCATTGCAATAGATTAACCCTTTCCCACCCTTAATCTTTAGAATAACATTCTCAGAATGAGAAAACAATTAATCTATGTTCCACTTGACTTCTAGCCATGAGACCAATCTTTTCTTGCTCTCAACTAATTATCTGGAGCAATACAGCTTTGTTTGCAATCATGTGATCACCATGACAGCCAATCAATGAAAGCTGGCCACTTTACCCATTGTGCTATTTGATAACCTCAAACCTTTTTTTTCTTTCAAAATCTTATCAAGACTCCTCAAATTATGATGAAAGTTGCCTTTAAACCTATACAATAAAGGACAAGTGTCTACAAATCTAGTAGCAGCATTAGCACACCTAGGAAGATTAGATAGGTTTTCACATATTTTTGACTAAAGCTAGCCATACACAGCTTGAATTCTAGCCGATTCCTGCTGAACTGGCCAAAAATCAGCTGATCCGGGTGGCACATCCTTGGCTTAACAGTGATTGCATCCTATAAGTTCATGGGTGCTGTTTAGCATGGCTGAGGGAATTTAGTGAATTTCTCTCAATTGGCCCACAGGCTGACTAGAGAAAAATCCATACAAGTAGAGTTAGCTTAAGTTACAAAAGATTTTTTCATGACGCTGGCTTTCTAATTGACATTCATAGCCAGATAATTCCTCACTGTGCTAATAACAGCTACATTATTTCATTGTGGAAGTCACCAAGAAATGGCCTAAATCTATTAAAAAAACTGTTTTTGTGGGAGAACGTCTTGTTTGACAGGATCACTAGCACGAATAGATACTCTGTAGCCTTGCCCTCAGTGTTAAAGGAGAAGTAATGGGAGAGTAAAATGTTCCAATACATTGCAGGTGTCACATGCTGGCTCTATAGCTCAAGAGCGGAGTGATCACAAACCGCTAATCGCTCAGCTCACACTCTTCTCCATGCAGAGAGCCGTTACTGACAGTTTCCCTCCTCCCCTCTCTATTCTTCCAGCACTCATTGGAGGCACAGACAGGGGAGGGGGCAGGCACAGCTGGCTCTGGTGACAATGGTGGTGGGGATCTCTCTGTCCGGCATAGCCGCCAAGAGCACATTTCTTTCTGGTGACCAACTGTGGAAACTAAAATGGATCTATGTATTACATCACTCAGATGAACTAATTTAAGATTATATACATATATATTTTTTGTTAGACAAATCCATGTTCCCCTTAGGAAGCAACGTGCGAAACGCGTAGGGACTGGACATATGGATCTCCCAATTGAACATATATGACTAACAAAATGAATTGGAATGAATATATGGAGAGTTAGGATGCAATTGGTCTTTTATTCCTGCCTAGGATATTATTGATCTAGGTTGTATTCAATAAATTTGTATACATGTTTTTATATTCAATATATGTAGAATAAATACTTTTTATATACCAATTGAAATAAGCGTTGCTGTCATACCTCTCATCAAAACCCCATTCTTTTGTATTGTGTTTGCTCTAGAGAGGCAGAGCAAGCTGTCATTCAGGTAGCTATACGGGCAGTAGCTGCTATATGCTGAGTTTGTGTCACAGGAGCACTTTAGTAAATATACTCCTTTGACCCAAAAAGGTTTGTCTTTAGTTCTCTTTTGAAGGAAACCTCTCATTTTAGAAACAAGGAGGCTGCCATTGCTGAGCACTCATTCAGAAAATGCTAGGTTCATGGCTGTAATGAAGATTCTAGCTCAGCAATAGAAGCACCTGTATTTCTCACAGGTTTACTATATGGAAGATGCTATTTCTAATTTCTTCTGAAAATGCTAGTTTTCATGTTGACCTGCAATGATTATGGAGATCAGAAATGCTGACTTCACTGTGACTTTGCAGGATTGAGAATTGAAGCCACACACTCCGTGTAATAGTCCAGATACATCTTTATTCAATACTGGGTTGAGGGGACAGTATGGAAATGGCCAGAACATTTTAAGGGTTCATACAAATACTCCCTTCTTCATGGTTTGTCACATTTGTGAGCATAGACCTGGTCAGCCGTATTTGGACTATTAAATGTAATGTGGTGTTTCAATTCACAATCCTACAATCTGACACTACAAACCAAGGAGACAGAGGAGATCCTCCGGAATGTAGAAGGCACCTTTCGAGTAGCAAGATCACCTATACAGACTCTTTCACATCATAATTGGTCAGCCAACCAATAGGATAAACGTTGTGGGTCCAGCACTTTTTTTTCACGTCTTCACTCTTTGTCAGTGAAATATGTATTAAAGCTAGGGAAAACCAGACAGCTAGTGACAACCTCTATTTCATTTAATACAGGTTTCCTTTAATATGTAGCTGAACTATACTAACCCACACTTCCTACCCCTGAACTAATCTTTACTAAATCACCCTCCACCAAATCCAGCTTCTTCCTTCCTAAAATAACAAATATCTATGCATTGCACTTGTTATTTTAGGGGTGTTTTCACTTGTTAGCATTGCAGCTTACCACCTGTTTTGCTATCACCATACCTGAGCGTGGCTTACTGGGTTAAACTATTCGTACTTACCTAACTAGGACATATGTGGCATTCACCTCATTTTAACTTCTTGGGGCCTAAACTTTTTTTACGGCTTGCCATACCTGATGTACTCCCATACTGTGTAGGGTTCTCTCTGAACAGACGCTCAGAACACAGCCCTGTACAAGTCTATGAGAGCTCTTTGTGCTGGTGTGGCCAGTAGTATAAGAATTTAGGCCCCAAGAGGGTGAGAACAAGGATCTCAGCCTGGCTGTCCCACTGAGGTATGTAGGCAGCTGGGATGGGGGTTTAAAGTATGACGGGTAGTTTAAAGTGTGAATGCACTGCAAATAAAGGACATTGTAATGAAAGAAATATAATTTATGTCCCATAATTGCATTTATTTATTAAAAAAATTAAACATTTGGTACCTTTTATTTGTGGTCTTATTTGGCAGTCATGTAACCACACAGCCTTCGCCTTCCGTAAGGTCCTTCTTCCACATAGCCAGGAAAGGGGGGGCTGTCATTTTAGTGAGCAACCAGGCTGTTTGTGACATATTGTGGCATAGGGGATAATTTATAAATCAGCCACCCATCCATATGCTGGAATATGCTGAATGCTGTTCTCACAGCATTTCTGCCACTAGATGAAGCCGTGAAGGAATCATCTAATAGGAAAATGGCGGGTTAGTGTATTTCTTATTAAAGTTACAACTTTAAGCTGTGACTGAAGTTCTGTTCTAAATCCACATGAAAACAAATACCTTCATTCAAGTAGTTGAAACCAGGATCAATCTTAGATAAGATTTAGAAACTAACTCCCTATAACATGAACAGGCATGTTAATTAACAACAAACAGAAGGTAAATTAACAGATGTTACAGCGATATGTTCCATCTTTACATACATCTTGAACTGGTTAAATTTGCATTTGGAGAAACCCTGCTTTAGAACATTTCTTCTGTGTCCCTCGTGGGTCACTCTACTTACCAAACTGCAATCTGTGCTTATCCAGGAGAGGCATGCATAAACCAAAGCCTCTTGTAGTATGTATAACAGAGAGATGACATTCATATGTCTGTTTGTTCTGCTGTGTACGGCAAATCAATCAGCACATACTACTACATGATATAAGTCTACCCGTCGACCCCCCCTCCCCCCAAGTTATACTATCCTTCATAATGCCGAAAGTGCCATTTTCCTGTCGATACATCGGCGCATCCCAAGTTTCTTTCCTCCATGCCGGGCACTGCTCTGTGTCCCAGCGGGGAGGAGAGAAACTGTGACAGCCGGCCAAGCGCTGCGGGAGGAGAGCGCTGTGAGCGGCCGGCATCTCCTCCCACACCACTCAGCCTCCTATCACAGTGCGACAGAGCGGTGTGTGGGCGGGGATCAGCTCGATCAGCCTCCTGTGACAACGTGTCAGGGAGGAGAGCAAATGCAAACACTCAGTGATTGCTAAGTGTCTGCAGATAATTGAGGACATGGTATGGTTACTATATCCTCAATTATGAATGAATGGGAGTGATCTACATCACCTCCTGTTCATTCATAGTTGTAGTTATAGTAATCATAGGTCCTCATGTTATGAATGAACAGGAACACTCATAGGATTCTTTTTTTCTATTTTAAAAGGGTAATATCAGGAGTCTGTTTAGACCCCTAATATTTCCCCGAAAACCCTAAAAGTAAAGTAAAAAATAAAAATATTTAATAAAAATGAATTAATAAATAAAAATAAATATAAAAAAGTTAAAAAGTTTATAAAAAATAAATAAAAATAAAATATTTGAAAAAATTTGAAAAAGTTAGAATAAAAAATATAAAAAAGTTAAAAAGTTTATAAAAAATAAAATATTTAAAAAATTGGAAAAAATTAAAATGAAAAACATTTTCGTTATCGGTTTCGGCCTGACAATTTTTTATTTCGGTTTCGTTTCGATTTTAACATTTCCATTTCGGTGCACCTCTAATTTAAAATCTTTGCAATTTTACATTGAAGAACATTATTCTGAAGTTGTTTGACGATTTTTAGATGTAAATTGGTGAACCTCTGTCCATTTTTACTTCTGAGACACTCTGACTCTCTAAGATGCTCTTTTTATACCCAATCATGTTACTGACCTGTTGCCAATTCACTTAATTAACTTGTAGTGGCAAAATGTTCTTCCAGCACTTCCATGTTAGTACCACTTACTTTGCCAGCTTTGTGTTACCCTGTCCCAACTTTTTTGAGACATGTTGCTACCATCAATTTCAAAGTTACCTTATTTATTTCCTAAAATGGTCCATTTTCTCAGTTTAAACATTTGATATGTTTTCTATTTTCTATTGTGAATAAAATATGGATTTATGAGATTTGCAAATCACTGCATTCTGTTTTTATGTAGATTTTTCACAATGTCCCAACTTTTTTGGAATTGGGGTTGTAAATAGGGTGAATGTTTCCCAAACAATTTTGGGTGAATGTCAGGTGAATTAACCATCAAACCTTTTATATATAATTACTGTATATTACTCCTATATTGTCGCTGCGTTTTCTATGAAATTTAAAAGATGAAACTGCATCAAGATAATAAATAACAAAGGCATCTAGTCTAAGCTCATGTGTTTTTGTGACATGCATAACCTTAATACAGTCACAGAGGAGCTGATTAACTATTTTTAAGTACACCTAAAACCTTATCATGGGGCCGTATGACTCTCTTGGGGACCGGGGAGAAATTGGATCATCAGGGTATTATGTCAGTCTCAGGCTCCTTTCTGTCAGAGAGACTGGTAATAAAAATGTCTGTATTAAAATGTTCTGCATGTCTGCTTGGGGTGCTCTTGTTTTATGCAAGGAAATTGATAGTGCTGCACTGGAAACGAGAAAACCCCCCCTCTCTGGCAGAGTGGAGGGCAGTGGCGGAACTACCGCCGGTGCAGGCGGTGCGGACGCACAAGGGCCTCGGGCCTCTAGGGAGCCCAGCACACGCACCTTGAATGGTAAATGCGTTAAGCGGCCCCTGGGCGAGGGTTGACTTCTGATCTCAATCATCTCTGGACAAAGTGCTACTCATGGACTTAGGGATATTCTGTGATGATGCGCTGCCATCTCCTGGTGTTGCTGATCTCTTTCCATCCAAGCGCAGCACAGTGCCTCCTATGAGGGGGCGTTGGGAGATGACGGTACACCCTGACATTGGGACACTGAGCCGTATTGAGCTGGGTTACGAAATGTTCTGCATGTCAACTAATCAAATTGAAAGTAGAAATCCAGGGAACATGTGAGATGCTCTTTGAATTATACAGTGGATTATAGAAGACAAGGGTTAAGTCATACCCTTCATCTGTACTGCTTTTCTAGTTAGAGTTCCATTTTTTAAATATGCACACCAGCTCCCAGGGCATGCACTGGTCTGTACCAGGTTAATAGTTTTGTGCTGGAATTGCCACTGTATACCTCCCAACTGCCCCTGATTTGGAGGGACTGGTACCAAATCCCCTTTCCCCCTGTTTTCCTCCTCAATTGTCCCTCTTTTTGGTCTGATGTACATCTATGAAAAGGTTCTATCTAACTACTAAAAGTATTATTCTGCACAAGAAGCTTAATTATCTTGTTTGCTATTGGAAAAGCCAGTATAAAGGAAAAGTAGTGGATGGTGGGAAAAAAAAAAACAATTCTGGGTTTTGCCAATCATTTTTGGCATATAAATTCTTAATTGTCTGCGTAGCTGGGGATATGGTAGGGGCGTGTCCATTGCCTAAAAACATTGTGCTGGAAGGTGTCCCTCTTTCTCATCTCAGATACTTGGAGGTATCTCGCTGTTTGATCCCTGAGCTGAATAGTGGTTCTGTTAGATTAGGTTTTCTAATGTAAGTGTGCTTTATAATGGTCTGTGAGTAACCCTCTGTGGCATGAAGTAAGGCAGTATGCAATGTCATGCATGACCCACATGGAAACTAAAGTTTTTTCAAGCAAGTTGCTGGAAACCCTAATATGCTGTGCTGAGTGGGTAGTATGTAGAATTATTTCTATGTTTATTATTATTATTATTATTATGTAAATTATTTCAGGAGCCATTCCAGACTGTACTGCTCAGCTACTGTAGAGTTATGCCAGAACTGAAAGATAACAGGGGCCTGCTCTACTCCACTGCCCAGAATTCTGTCCCAAAACATGCCCCTGAGGTGATGACTTATTAACATTACCCCACCTGCAGGGAACGTTAGTTAGATGAGGGTTGGATACATCACATCCTCCACAAAATGGCATGAGGTAAGGGGCACCACAGGGGTATGGGACTCAAAAAATAACATAAGTCATAAAATCACTTAACACAAAACATACCACATGTGAGATTAGGCTCCACACTTCCTAGTTACATCTAAGGTGCTGGCTTGGCTCATCTCCACTGAAGCAATCAATTGTAACAGGAACACTGCACATCGACAGGGCCATTTGTAACACTGGGCAAAAGGGGCAGCTGCCCCAGCCCCAGTCATTGTTGTGGAGCCCAAAGCAGCTGCCTCTTGAGCCCGCAAAGGAAGAAAGGGATTCCGACGGGAGGTCAACTCATGGCTGATACCTTACTTTTCCTGTACCTGCTCCCTTCCTTTCCCTGTGCCTGATCCATTAATTTCCCTGTACCTGATCCCTTCCTTTCCCTGTACCAGATACCTTCCTCATGGACCTGATCCATTCCTTTCCCTGTACCTGATCCTTTCCACCTGTACCTGATCCCTTCTTCCAGTAACCATCCGTGTACCCATTGCACTCCTTACCGCTAATCCGTAATGATAGGTTGGGTGTATCAGTAGTCGACAGATGGCCACCGTCTAAATAGAATATAGGAAATTATGGACACCGGCACTCCAAGGCAGAATAACGTCTCTTTATTGACGTTTCATGCAACAATACACTCATTGCAACGTTTCGGGGTCACACAGGATTCCCTTCATCAGGCAGAACAAGTTGTTTTGCCTGATGAAGGGGATCCTGTGTGACCCCGAAACGCTGCAATTAGTGTATTGTTGCATGAAACGTCAATAAAGAGACGTTATTCTACCTTGGAGTGCCGATGTCCATAATTTCCTATGATCCCTTCTTCCGGTACATGATCCCTTTCTTTCCCTGTACCCGAACTCTTCCTTTCCCTGTACCTGATCCTTTTCTTTCCCTGTACCTGAATCCTTCCTTTCCCTGTACCTGAATCCTTCCTTTCCCTGTACCTGATCCCCTCCTTTCCCTTTACATGATAACTTCTTTCCCCTGTACTTGATCTCTTCCCCCCTGTAACTGATCCCTTCCTTTCCCTGTACATAATACCTTCCTTTCTATGTACCCGATCCCTTCCTTTCTCTGTACCTGTTGCCTTCTTTCCCCTGTACCTGATCCCTTCCCCCTGTACCTGATCCCTGCTCTCCGTAGCTGATCTCTTGCCCTTGTTACATTATTATGTCAGCACAGTCTGGCACTGGCCCTACACCACATAGCATGACCATGTGATGTCTCATACGGAGTCACATCTCACATGGGGTCACATCTCCCCCTGATGTCTACTCCTATCTGCTCTGCAGGCGGAGAGGGTAGGGGGCGTGATGGGTAGGGGTGGGGTGTGGCGTGTAGGGGTTGGGGGTCCCAAGAAAGTGTTTGCCTAGGGTCCAATCAATATTAAAGACGGCCCTGCACACCGAGATGGAAAATAATCTTCCTTTAACCCCTTCGTGACGGGAGACGTACACTGTACGTCCTGCCACAAAAGGACCAAATGACTCGTCACGTACACTGTACGTGACGAGTTATTTGCTGCACTAGAAGGCTGATTCTATAGTGATGCATTTTATGCTAGGTACATCACTTTCTCAAGAAATTCTTTGTACCTAGCAGGAAACTTTTTTAAGCTCAACTCTGGGTACCAACACTAATTTAATTATATTCAAAGTAAATTTATTTACATATATTTACCAATAGTCACAAAGGATATAATTCCACTTTTTGTGCACCAAATGCCTTTGCACAAGTAGTGATGACATCATCATTGTGTGGCACCTAGCCTGTGCAGAGGCCAGACCTGTAGAAGGGACCCTGCCCACTGCAGGAAACTACAGGAGGGGGTGGAGACAAGACCAGTCACCCTGCACAAGCAGAGAGAGTTGCAGTGACCAGTCTTTATTACAGGAAGCTTCTGGAAAACGTTTATGTTTCACACTGCGTTACTGCACTGATCTGGAAGAATTATATGAAGCACACCATTGTTTTAGTACGAATATGCATGCCTCTTGTATCTAGACAATATTTGCTTTGCTTAACAGAGTTCAGTTTTACATTTTTCTGATTATTAAATATAGGTAGAGGGGTAGATCTGGGGATTATTTCTCCCCTTACTGAGACTGTAGTTTAATGCACAGCTGCAAAGTTTAGTAAATAGTAGTAGTAACTCCATTATGGCCAAGAATTGAATCACATGGGACTGATGTCTCAACAGACATACAAATACATTCTGCTGTACCATGAATCTGAGATTTTCTTCTGTCTGGGACATTTATAGAAACATTGAGATCACTCAAGAAGTCTTAACTTTGGCTTTTTGGGGGGATTAGCCATGAGGCAACCAAAAGAAAAAAAATGAAATGTTGGTTGACTTCTACCTGGGTGTTTCTATTTGCTTTAAAGATCAAATAATACATGTGAATCCAGACTTCAAGACTGAATTCAGTTATATATTTATTAAAGCTCATTAAAGAGGAACTTTACCCCCCCCCCCTTTTTTGAACCCCATTTACCTGTTAAGCAGGGTTGTCAGACTCTACTGCCCATTGAATCCAGTGTTGCACTGCTAGAATCCACCGCTCCGCTGCCACAGCTCAGATCTAGTGATGCCATCATGGTCCTTCTCAGTCATCAGGAGCCAGCTGTCTCTTCAGGGCTCAGGCAGCCTGTCCCTTAAGATGTGCATAAGGTCTACCCACCATGTCCCTGCAGCCTCCTAAGAAATGTGACAAGGATAACACAGGGGACTGCGGCAGTTGGGAACCTAGGCAAAAATGGTGGTGGGACCAGAGCAAAAAAACAATTACAGTAAGTAAAGAAAAGTAAGTTAACAAGGGTCAGAAATAGCCAATCAGAGTCTGCAGCATGCACATGTGCTAACAAGGAACATCCTGACAGAAGGTTATTGGTTTTCTACTGCTACTTCATTTACCAATCACAGGCTGAGTGAAGGGATGTGCCAAGCTGTATTGCTTAGCTGCATTATAGAAAAGTGAGTTCACTAACCTATTTACATTATTTGGTAGAGCTATATAAATCTCTGTTATGGCTGGATTCATTTATACATTCTTTTGCAGGCAGAAAACCTTCCACACATATTGTGTATTTAGCTGTTTGCTTGGAGTTCAGCTTTAATTTCTTGGTCTAGAAGAGCTGCACTACCTTTAAAATGCCACATCCATGAGAGTTTAGGTCAGACTCCAACTATTTGTTTCTCCTACAGAGTGTTGCATAACCCCAGGCTGTATCTGGATATACAATGACTTTGAATGTTCCTATCCATGTGTAGTTTTTCTATTTCCACCTTAGCCTTATAAAAATCATTTGTGTCAGAGACTCCAGGATAGCAGCCGTGACAAGCCTATGTTCCTGCAACATAATGAGAAATGTATGTTGTGACAGATGAAGCAAAGGCCAACCTTTACAAGTGTTAACAAGCTACACCTACATTTACCAATATTCACGTTAGAGATGAAATCGTGGAAGACCTGTCACCAGCATGTCAAACACTTCCAAGCATGCCATAGCAGGAAGAAGTATCAAACTTTCTGCTGGCCCTTTATTAAATCTCTCTGTTTTTTTATGTATTTATGTGGGCTGAATAATACATGGAAGAATTCTTCCGCGTGTGCAATATTGTTTCGCCTATAATGCTATTCATTAATCTATACGGCACAAACAGTGGGAACAGGTCGATGTGGTTAAAGGATAATTAGCAATTGATCAGCACCTGTGAAGTCAAATGAAAAGTCACATTTCTTCTTCCAAATGGCTTGAGTTGTTGGACTGCTGTAAGACAAGAAGCTTTTTTTTCTAAGTTTGATCTCATTCTAAAACACTGTATCAGATCAGCACAGCGTAATTGCCTTCTGTTGCCACATTAACTATGTATGTGCCCTATGATTTGCTTTCTTTGTTTATTCCCCTGCAGCCTAAATTGGTTATGTTGAAACCATATACCAAATTACACTGAAAATTATAATGCAATGATGGCTGGTTAGGACTGCAAGCATTGCCTGGTAAAGGTTATTGTGTATGAATGGACTCACATTAATATGCCTTAAAGCTGAGTGTAAGCAAGACCTCAAAATATACATATGAAATAGATGTGAACATATAAAAGTTTTGGAAGTCTGTTCAGCAAGTCATGTGACTCAGACACCATTGCCAGACAAGTCATGGACCTTCCTGCAGAAGTGTATTTTAGCCAAGGAGCCACTACCACTTGAGGGCAATAAAGTCTGAACCTTAGTGGCTGCCAACCCCCTTAAAGTCCTCCACCAGTATGTTTAGCTTTTTTTCCCCACAACCTTTTTTAATGTCTTCTGACCAGCCACATGGCATGCTGGATTCATTTATTCTTAAATCATCTTCCAGCTGCAGATGGTCCTTGATGATGACATTAACGTCGCTTTCTGCATCAACCCACTGTGAGTGCAGGTTGCCATGCTCAGGGAATGGGCCCATGATGCCCTGTACAAACAATCTTTCTAAAAGTGCCCATACACTGTGCGATTCTCGTACGAGAATCGCGGGAAATCCCGCGATCGTACGAGAATCGTACAGTGTATGGAAGGCGTGCGACCGTTTCTACTGTACGGTCGCACGTCTTCCATCGAACAAGCAGGCTGGAAAACCCGCCGGGAATCGTACGATTCTCGGCGAGTGAGTGGCCTGCTTGTTCGACAACTGACGAACGGGCCGGTGTGCGCACGCGCACACTGCCCGTTTGCCGTGCTTGCAAGCCCGCCCCTCATTGCAGTCATCGCAAGCCCGCCCCTCAAAGGGGCGGGCTTGAGATAATCGCAAGTACGATCTGCCTGTCCAAGATGGGCAGATCGTACGTTGTTTTAAGTACTTTACAACCATCGCAAGACTAAGGTCTTGTGATGGTTGTAAAGTGTATGGCCACCTTTAGCCTCCCAGGTTGGGTAACGCTGGGCGTCATTCAAAGTCAGAGCTGCACTGCACAGAGTTTGGCTTTAAGAAGTAGAAGTACACTGATGAAGTAATCCCTGCACTCTGCCCTCCTAGAAGCATGTCTGTTCTATGCAGTAGAGCCCTGATTGTCTTCTAGCTCTTCTTCCTCCAATCTCAGTGCTGCTAAATAGGAGATTACAGAAGTCTAGTATCAATTTAGATAAATGCTATTTTTTACTAGTTCTATGAAAGGTACATTACATTTTACTTGACTAAATATATATCTGCGTTTAATGGTGTCTTCTATATCTGCCTGGTGTTGAGCTTTAAATATAGTAAAAGACGTATTTCAGAAAGCAGAGAAAAGCTTAATGATCACATGGAGAGATCCATAACCTATATCAGCCAATCAAAAGTCATCTTTTACATATCTGGCAACACTAAATTGAAATCAAATTGCTTGCTATGGCTTACTGCACTCATCATTGCTTTGTGCCTAATTGAATAAGCCTGCTTGTGTACAAACATCTTGAAATTGGTACCGATAAGACATTGCTGGTACTGGAAACAGTTGCTGAATTCTGGAGCTGCACTGCCACTGGTATTTGAAAAACACTAGGGCTGGTAATGATTACAATTTTTGTGTTCGATTAATCAAAATTTTTTTTAATCGATTAATTTTGATTAATTATAATGCACATACAGATCCAACTACATTGGCCTATACACATAAAGCACAGCAATGAAGTTATAAAATTAACTAGGATCACACTTATCCAGCACGTTATTAATCTCACGTGCCCCACTCAATATGGCCTGCGCTTGAGTGGGGCAACTCAGAATAATATCGTGCTGGATTAGTGTGATCCTAGTTCATTGTATGACTTCATTGCTGTGCTGTATGTGTATAGGCCAATGCCTTGGCTGGCGCTCATGCAGAGAGTTTAAAAAAAAAATTAAATCGATCAAAAAAATTTTAATCGATCAAAAAGATTAACGATGAATCGAGAAATTAATCGTTAATTTGCACAGCCCTAAAAAACACTGATGGAGTGAGTGTAGTGGTTTGCCTACTATTTGGGCAATTAAATAGAAATATTGAGACTGTGTTCACACTTTCCTGGTGTGGTGCATTCATGCATGTGTGCTAACACATGTTTTTTGTGCAATAATGTGTTGTGTTAAGATTAATGGGCTTGCAACACACTATAGTGTCCTTTAAAAAGGATATGCACCATTTCTGCCAACACATCACACGGTAGTGCTTTATGGTGTGTTATAATGTGCTACAAGGCTTGCACATTGCCTAAACGTGTTGTGGTACCATTCATAATAAATGACACAACAACACACTAACATACTTAAAGTGCATTGCAGTAATGCACATGTTACTGCAATGCACTGCAGCGAAAAAGTGTAAGCCCAGCTTAAATGTTATTAAGGGCAGCATAGAGGACAGGACAATGCACTGCAATTCTGAATTTAGCCAGGGAGCTAGCTGCATGGAATTTGTTTATTTTCAGCTTTTCTTATACTGGGTTTTCTCGCATAATGATAAGTTAAATGGCGTCTGCCCACACTGGCCGTCAAATTTGTGCGTCATTTATAGAGACCTTAGACTGTAAACTTATCCAGATGAAGGGACCGATGTGGTTTTAGGTTCTCTTTTGAGTACAGCAGTGGCATCTTTAGGCCTTGGCACCCTCAGCAGGCAAAAACCCAGGTATCTTTATGAGTGCCCCTAGCCTTAAACCTGCTAGTGCCATCTTGCCCTAATGTTCTCATCCATGAACACACCAGTGTTATGTAGCAAAACCCTCTATCTCTGCACAGTGCCTGCTCCTCAGCAATGCAATGCACACTTTTTGACCGATAACAGGCAGGGGACAGATTCTCATACCCTAGCATAGGAGCAGCACATTGTATTGTTGTAAAGGAAATAAGGTGCTAGAAAGGTACACGATTCTTACTGCCAGGAATGTCTTTCTCTGTGTTATCAGACCTGCAGGAGCTACTAGAGAATGAGAGTGAACACAAATCTCTTGCCAAAAAGCAGGAGACAGATTGCTGTAAAGTCATTTATGTGCTGGGGCTGCATGTGGGGACAATGAGTTATTTATGATTCCTAGCTGTCTCCTCAGAAAATGTAACACATTCTCAAATGTCTAGGTTTTGCTTTACTAAAAAGCCATGATATTGATAGATACACAAGTTACAAGACAGTCTGAGACTTGTAGTCTCACAAAAGCTTAGGAATCCAGTGTTTGTTGGAGAATATGCTAAGCCAGTGTTTCACAACCGTTTTTAAGTCACGGCACACTTTTGAAGTATGCAAAATCTGGAGGCATCCTAGTCTGGAGGCACCCCCTGTTCAAACATTCACTTTGCATTATTCTGCATCACGTTTGTACATTTTTGCTGCATTTACAGCAATAACAGGGCATCCATAGTAGTAACAGGACACAAAGAAAACATTTATTGTGTGCAAAAAAGCACAGGTCAAAGAACATGGCATGAACAAGCCCTAATAGCCTGTGTGTGCTTCAATGTGGTAACAAACATGCAACATTGAAATATTTTTGGCAGGAGATGCCACAAGCAGTCATAACTAAATGTACCATTTGGAGGTTCATCGGTTGCTAAGACTCAGTCTGGTGCCTTACGCCGGGATGCCCCCTGGCTCCCTTGTTACAGTGTATATAATACATTTATTGTGTAATAATACACATACATTTTGCTGAGGCACCCCTGATAAACTCAGACGGCATACCACTGTGTTAAATAACCTACAGTCTATCTATCTATCTATCTATCTATCTATCTATCTATCTATCTATCTATCTATCTATCTATCTATCTATCTATCTATCCCTAGATATCATATCTATAGTAGCAATAAAATACCATGGTTATTAAAGGTGTCCTTAGACAATAAATATTTGTTGCTTGTTCTGGCTTATTTCATTAAGATCAGGAGACAGTGGTCACGATAACCTTCAGAAATCCCCAGCCAGGTCGAATTCTTCTACCATGTAGCTATTATTCTCTATGAGATAATGAGATTTGCCCAGAATATGAACACTTTTTGTTTGATGCGCTTTCATTGTTTATGTTGCCACTACTGCGTTATGCAGTAGGCATGCCACAACTTAATTACTTACTGGGAAAGCCTTCCTAATCTAATATTAAAATCTTAATTGGCTACCATTTTATTGTTTGTATCACTTAAAATTAGCCATGTCTGCTTGGATGAGCCACTATCCCTATGGCAAGCATAGTGAAGTTAAGCATATTCTTAAACTTCACTTACAGTATAGTTGTCTACACCTAACATATGCTGTGGGTCATTGCAATTTTTTATTATGATGAGTGCCCAGAAGTGCCCTGGGTCTTCTTAGCGCATAGCAATGCAGTGGGAGCACTATGAAATATATTGCCACTATACAAAAACATATACAAAAACATATCACATTCTCAAACAATTCATCCCCACACAGCTACCTTCTCATGTATCATTTCCCCCTCCTCTTTCAGATTGTAAGCCCTCAGGGGCAGGTACCTCCTTACAATCCTGTCTTGAATTGTATTGTAATTGTAAAGCACTGCGCAAACTGTTGGCGCTATATAAATACTATGTAATAATAATAATATTACTGGGTTATTCACAAAAAGGTGAAGAGTTTGGAGAAGACAGGAGAAGTGAACAATCTAGGACAACATAGCTGAAACGGAAAGTGAGCTGAATTAGATAATTTTTCCAAATCAGCTATTTTGACCTAGATTGTTCACTTATCCTGCCTTCTCCAAACTCTTCACCCTTTTGTGAATAGACCCCATAAAGTAACTAAATACTTAGGAGGTCTATTTATAAGGGGTGATACATTGCTCTTCTCATTTATCCAAAGTGTCATGGTTATTTTCTGACATATTAACCCCTTAAATTTAACAACTTCTGGATTTGTTTCTTGTTGTCACACTTAATTTTGTTACCTGTATTTATAGGGAGAAGAATGTAAACATTGATTCATTAGCTGAAAAAGATGGGTCCATTAGCAATAGTCACCCTCAGCTGACAAAACCAATCCTTTACTATGGAAACATTCAATGGCCATTTGCCTTAAGTCACATTTGCCACAGATTCACTGTACTTTCACCTGATGCCTTTATTGGCATTGACTGGCATTTGCTCTGCAGCATTTACTGACCACTTATTTGTTGCCAGCATACACTGTGAAGTGTGCAGTAATTGTAAACTACTGTCAGGTGAATGTGACTGGATGTAACCAAAGCAGACCTCTTAGGAAATATATATATATCTCCTTAAGAGAGTAAGCATTTTCCATGGTGAATAGATAAGTTTATTGCCACGGCAGCTTGTTTTGACAATGATTCCTGTAGTACTGTTATAATTATTTTCTTATGATTATTACACTTCTCAAAATAGCGCTGATGACTTCGATCATGTAGTGTATATACTTAAATAGCCACATACCACTGCTAGTGGTAATGGTGGGGAACAGCAGCTGTGAATACAGGCCATCTTCAGTTCCGCCATAAAAAACTATTTCACACATTTATTTGATAAACAATAGAAAAAGCACATATGTAGACCAGTTGACTGATATGCCTCTATGAATTTCATACAGGATGGTGATCAGGCTAGTTTTGCCATTGTTTAACACTGTTCAGTTCATGTTAGTCTTTTGTCAAATATTGTCTTGGTCGCTCATCCAAATAATCATATCTTCTTGTTACATCAAGAATGCTATTTTATTGCACATGTATTAGTGTGATGGAAATAATGAGACAGCTGCATTTTCTGGATCATAAATCAGTCTTCTTGACAATCCTATTTCACATAAACACGTTGTGTTTCTTCATTTAGTGAAATACACATTCATTTCAGCGTGAACTTGAAACTGTCAACTACATTTTTTATCATTTCATAATTTCATTTTTATAATCGTTATTTTACAATACCAATTAGAATTGTTTTATTGCAGCTACTCTGTTCAATTCAGTGATGGAAAAAAAAAATTGAGGCTGGCTCCATAAGAACATATTCTTTAATTAAGCACCACAGGATCAGGGGCTTATAAAGACACAACAGATTAAAATTTAAAGAGTCTTCACACATGGACAAATCATAGTGACAGATGTGTGTGGAAAACTGAGGGTGATCTGATTGATCAGTCTGTATGGATGTTTGAAAGTTGATATTTTTTTTGTGTCCTTTTTTCAGTTCACACATTGGGCTTAAAGTGACACTAAACTCAGGCATTAAATCTCAAAAATGCATTCAAGTACCTTAACTATTTACAAAAATGTAACTTATTTGTGTGTCACTCAGCTGTAGACACTCAAATCATCTCTGAATTGGTGCTGACACTGTCCTTCCTTGTGGAGGGTGGCTACTTTTGTTCCCCATGGTCTTTGTGTGTGTTGTAATGTAGACCCCATCATAGACTATTACTTCAATACAAATTAGCTAACAAAACATGAGATTGTAGTCCTATCACGGGAGCAAGCTTGGAGTGGTGGCTACTTTCAAAATGCACAGGGACCATGCGGAACAAAAGTAGCCACCCTCTAATAGGAAGGACAGTTTCAGCACCAATTCAGAGATGATTTGAGGGTCCACAGCTGAGTGATACACAAATAAGATACATTTGTGTTAATAGTTAAGGTATTTGAATGCATTTTTAAGATTTAACTTGTGAATTTAGTGTCCCTAAAATCACAAAAATCTTCATAAAGTTAAAATTATTAATTATCTGATGCTGGCCACAAAAGTAAGGATTTTTGCTGATTTAAGTTTTTAATGTCACGTTATTTAGCCTCTTAAAACAAAATGTATCAGTTTTTAAACAAGATACACCAATCAAAAATGTGATTTGCCTTTGTGATTATTTCATAAGACAAGATTCACCTAGCATCTGTTCTTCAATGGAAAGGGCTTTATTGTACTATTCATCCTTTTTATTACTCACAGAATGCAGATTTGTTCTGGTATTCAACATTCGTACATTTTTCACCCTGTGTAATATTCAAAGTACTTGCTGGTTTGAAGTAGGGTTGAAGCTTGTTGTGGAGCTGTGGATTTTTTGCCCATGAGAATTGTGAACCTGTGTTTTTAAAACTTTCATGCTTGACTTTTTTTCTTTACTGGTAAATAAAGAAAAACAACAGCATGCTCCTCCATCCTCTGTCCTAGAGCTAACCCCATAGCAGGGAGCAGTGAGCATGCAGCCTCCTTGCTATTTGAATACTAGCCTGCATGTCCTTCAGTATTGGAGAGGGTTTTTTGAAAAACAGAGGTCCCCCTCCCAAAGCACCAGTGTCCTTATGACACGATCGGCTCAGAGTCCAGTCTTTAAACACTTTAACAACAGCTGCTAGAACATTTAACGAATTCTGCTGTTTTGCAGATACTCGCTCCATGGCTCTGAGCGCCAACAATCCCACGTTCAAAGGCTGTTAAATCGCATTGTTTACCCATATCTTCAGAAAAAAATCACATAGACAAACAGCATTTACATTTGCAAAGATCAGGTTTCTTGCTCAAACAAATTCCATTGTTAAGGTAAACAGTATTGTCTTGACTAGCTTTTTGACAATAGGACAGTATCTTCTATTGTGAGAAGCTAGCTTTTCTCACAATGAGATATACAAGTGTTGTTTGTTTATAGCTGCTCTCTATTGTATTGTTTTCCCATTGGAGAAGCTTTGTGTCAACAACACACCTAACTCGGCCTCTATCTCCCTTTGAGAAGGTGTGTAGGGAAGTGGGTCCAATTCTACATACAATATCCATGCTCTATTCCACCCTAATCTCAGGTTTTTCAGAACTGACCCCACCATTTTTGTTGACGTGGAAGCAGGAGTTGGGAACTACCTTTACCCCTGAACAGCAAGTTTTTGTTCTTTGTTTAGCTCACTGTTCTTTCATTGCCTGCAATGTAGCCTGATTGTTGCTAGATGGTATAGAGTCCCAACTGTACTCCATTCCATGTAGCCCAAGGTCCCCTCTGTCTGTTGGCATTACCACTATGCCCCTGGCACAATGCTACATATTTTTTGGTCATGCTCGAAACTACGCCCTTTTTGGAATTGAGTTGTTCATACCTTAAAGGACCTGGTGATGGCGGACCTGACCAATAATTCTGCTGCGTGTTTGCTACACCTGTCACATACTCCTGTTGCGAAATACAAGAAATCCTTGACTAGACACCTTTTGAATGCTGCCCGCATTCCTCTGCTCTGGAAACAATTGCATCCTCCTAGCCTCTGCTTGTGGTTTTCCAAGGTTGGTAAAATTTATCAGAACCAGGATTTGACCTCCACTCTGACAAACACTGAAGAACACTTCCGAGACAACTGGAGACCGTGGGCCTTCTTTCAAGCTACTGGCCCATACTTGCAGATCATGTCTGCATGCCCTTCCTAAACCTCTGTCCTGAGTCCTCCTGTGTTGCGTCGCAACACTGGATATGTGTGAGTTCCCCGGGTCCTCAGGATTTTAAATGTCCTTACACCTCCTCCTCTGTCTCTATTCCCCTCACTACTCTGCCTCTCCTTTCTTTCTGTCTTTTCCACCTCTATTGTCTCTTCTTTCTGTTCTCCCTGCCTATACAGGACGAATTGAGTTGTGGCGATTAGATGTCTAGACTGACATGGTTTTTTGTGTTGTCCATTTGACAACATCAGTTTTATTTTGCATCTCTTCTTGGAATAAGTGTTTACTGACATATGTGATACTGTTTTAACTCATACTGCTCAAGGAGATGATGACATTTTTGCTTTGTCTCTATTTGACTGAGCTGTTACGTTATATAGTAGCCAGTACTTTCAACACTTTGATGTATTTTCATTTACTGCCAGATTTGACGTGGTGACTTGTCTATATTGCACAACATTGTTATTGTCATTTCTATTTTGTATTGTGTACTCTACTTTTTTCTTAATAAGGATGGTTTGAAATTAAAAAAACAAAAAAACAACACACCTAAGCTGGTCAACAATAGCCTGGCCTTTTGGTATTTAACTAACTGTAGATGGCATTTGTGGTGCTGTCATCTAGAGTTGGAAAACGAGATATACCTGACATAGAAATCTGATAGGGTAGATTAAGGGCAACATCCACAGGTGGGCTACCAGCTTCTCTAAATAACATTTAGCAGACCTTCACTGAGAGGGAACCGGAGGAACGCACTCAACTGGAGAACCACAAGGACAACACTAAGCCATGATAAAAAGCCATTTTCCTGAGGACACCCAACTGTCATGAAGACCTGTTCTATACTGAATTGGTAGACCATCAACTTTAAGCTAAGTAACTTTAGCGTATCCTATTGCATAAACCATTGCATGTACTTAAAAGGATAGATTATTGGGTGCATGTGTGTGCATGCATAATTGTAGCAGTCTGTATGTTTTTTTTATTGTTTTTACCTGTAACAAAGTAGTTTGTGCATGTAGAATTTTTGAATAGTAAAAGTAGGTTAAATACTACTTCTGGGTCAGTTTCCTTGGCTTTATAACAAGAATCAGACAAATAGCTGTAAAGGTTTGCCTAGCAAAACAATGGTCACCCCTTCCCTGGTGAACTGGTTTTAGGGGTCCCATGGGCTCTAACTAGCCTGCTGGTTTGTGCAGGCAAGTGAAAGTAAAAAAAAAAAGAAATTGCAAAAAGAAAATAACTTTATTACTTTTTAAAGTAATATTTACATTTTTAGGTTCCAGCAATAAATCAAGCATTGGCAATTTAGAGGAAGGAAGAACTTCCTCCTCACCGTCCAACTCTCACTCTAGCACTCTCATATTTCCCATGCTGGGCATGATTTTATGTGTCCAATGAACTGGCTGGAGAGGGACCCTTGTTTTATGTATTACCATGTCAATGCTCTGTCTTCTTTTTAAATTTTTCATGAACATTTCAGAAAAAGACAATTAACTCTCCTAGTTCTGAAACTGTGTATAAATACAAGTTCAGCACCATGGAAAGCAAGGAAAGGACATTGCTTATATAACAAGATTCAACCAAAACAAAATAGCTGCTAGAAATCAAGATTTGACTTGACAAGATTTGCCCACCGTATATAATAAAATACTTAGAAGATTTTGCTGGGCAAATTCCATCGAATCTTACTTGGGCAAATGTAACTATATTTTCACTGGGCGCATTTCACCAGCAAATCATTAATAAATACGCCCCCTACTAAGAAAAAAAATCAGCAACATAAAAAAATAATGTTTTTAAACATCTATATAACATTTTCCACAGATTTTGAATTGATGAATCTGAGAGCAGAAACATGTCTCTTTAAGTATATGACACTAGGATATATGTTTGTACTATGCAGGTAAGAGAATTGATTTACATGATACAGGTACAGTAAGTCAGCAGTAATATAATTGAGAGCCATCTCTTCATTCAATATTATATTAAGCTGTCATTTTTTGTTTGTCAGCAAACATAATCTGAATTTCATTAACATTGACCTTGTACCACTGAATGCAGACAGGAGACACTACCTTCTGCCAGCCCATCCATATCGGGTCATAATTTTAGATAGATGTATCCTATGCAATGTTAGCTAGTTATGTAACAATTCAAACCATTGCTAGCTTTTATTATATAATTTTGCTTTCCTAAAAAGGATTATTCCTATCCTGCAAAAAAAGCGAAGTAAGCATTTTTATGGTTGAGTCTAGGATAAGAGTTACAACATTTGTGCATTGTTTTTTCACACTATACATGCCCTTTGTTCCTTATTTATTAGTTGTAGCTGTGCCAGGGAACAATGGCAGGGACTCTGGCAAAGAGCATTAGAGTCCACAGCATATAAAAGGTAAAGAATGGCTTGGATACATGGGTTTTGTTTCTGAACACTGCATTTTGCCTTCAAAAGCAGTGTTAATCAAGTGTTTGTTGCACGCACAACAAGAAGACCTGCACATTAAAGTCCATAAAAATTTGAAGATCTACTTTAAAAGAATTGCTTTAAAAACAAGTAAAATGGGGAAAAACAAGGCCCATTTAAACCAGCCCTAAGCCTGCTCGCATTCACAAAAAATACATATCAGTTTTTAAAGCCTTTAACTCTATAACTGCGAATCTTCAGCTTTTCATTAGCAGCTTCAGAAGTTAGTAAAAGACCAACTAAATTAAATATTTTCTGAAAGCACAGGACCTATAGAATTAAACGTTGCTGCTATTACTTTTGTACGTGCATGATAGTTGCGCAAATGTTCATCAAAGCTATATTTTCATAAAAAATACGCTAACATCACTAATAGTGCAGACAAACACAAAATAATTTCCAAAATCTTTTCTAAATCTAAAGGATACAATTGTATTGGGCTAATAAATATTTGTTTATTTTAAAATGTGCCTTTTTGTGAATCGATGAGAATTAAAGAAACACAAAGTTGTAAATAAGCAACTTAAAGTTGGACAACACCTACTTTATCCTTGTTACATATTTCCATTCACATAACAAAAGTTTAAAAAAAATGCTGCCTACCTTTTTACTTGCTGCAAAATCTCAGCTTCCTCCTTCTATGTAAAGTTTATTACAATTATTTATATAGCGCCAACATATTCCACAGCGCTGTACAATCGTTTAGACAATACAAGTAAGAAACACTGACAAGCATCATTGACATACAGGGGTTGATTTACTAACCTTATAAACACACCACGAACATGTATACACCTCTGTAGTGTGTTCCCTCCCAGCATGATCTATGGGTGGAATCTAAACACCTTTGTAGTGTGTACACACCCAGCAGGTGTGTTGTGCAAAGCCTTGCATGAATTGCAAGGTGATGTTGTGTAAATTAGCTCTATGTTGTGTTGCTTGCGTTGATGAATGCAGGAATGTAAATGCATGAGCTAACCATTTTTGTCTAAACTGTGAAGCAGCATTATATATGCATCATGTGCATGATTTTTCCATATATGGCATTAGTGGAAATATGCTTTTAGAGACTTTTTGGTTGATAAATAAGTTTTGCTGTGTGAAAATCACACGCACCTGGTGCGTGCGTGTGTTTAGGTTAGTAAATCACCCCCACAGAAACAGTAGGTGAGGAAGACCCGGCCCAAATAAGCTTACAGTCTAAGAGCAAGGGGAGCAAAGCGGATTTGGGTGTACTGTGAAATGGGAGCAGAAGGAAAGGTTGTATAGGGTGAAAAATTAAGAGGAGAGCTAATACACTTCTCTAAAAGAGTGAGTTTTGAAAGATTTTTTAAAGCCCTGTAGGGATGGTGAGAGCCTGATGTGGCATGGGAGAGAATTCCATAAGGTGGGGGCATCCATGGTGAAGTCCTGTAGACATGAGTTGGGTGTGCGGGTGGGTGAGCAGTATAGTCTCAGGTCATTAGAGGAATGAAGGGGCCGATTTGGAGTATATCTTCTAATTAGAGATGAAATGTAAGCTGGTGCGCAGTTATGCAAAGCTTTGTAGGTAAGACTGAGAAGTTTAAAGTGTATCCTAAAAAAAACAGGAAGCCAGGGGAGAGATTGACAGAGGGGTGATGTGTGAGACAAGCGGGAGGTAAGGTAGATGAGCCTGGCTTACACGTTCATGATGGATTGAAGGGGGCAATCTGGGCACGTTTCAGACCAATGGTAAGAAGGTTGCAGTTGTCAATTCGGGAAATGATTAGTGCATGGATAAACATTTTGGTGGGTTCCTCAATGAGAAAAGGTTGAATTAGAGAGATGTTTTTCAGATGAAAAGGGCACAATTTAGTGATAGAGTGAATGTGAGGGGAAAAGGAGAGGTCAGAGTCAAAAAGCAGGCTAAGGCAGCGTCATTGCGGAGTAGAGGAAATGGTAGCTCCATCAACCTGAAGAGAGATGGACATGGGAGTTAAAGTTAACGAGGGGGCTTTGAGTTATGTTTACCATAATTAACCCTATGTTTATTTTGCTGGCAGATCTCATTCTCAGTTGTAAGCTAGATTTGGACATTGCCTCTCCTAACAAGCGGTTAACAATCTCAAAGCTTGGGTGGTACATTGCATGTTAATGCCTTTAAAAAAAATGTACCCCAGTTTGTCCTTTATTTGCACATTGTTATCTATTCTAAGAAATAAAAGGTGCCAATAGGGTTCTATGTATAAAACTGTTCCAAACAAGCACCTAGAAAGGTAAGATTATTTTAAAATTATTTTTTAGGTATGTTGTGTGAATGGGAACACATTGAAAAAAATAAAAGGGGTTTCTCAAATTGAGTGCAAATGCAGAAATACATTTTAAGCATAAAACCTTGAGGCTGGATTTCTACATTCATTGTGATAAAGGACAATCCACACTACAAAGTGATGCAATGTCATTAATTTTGAATGGGACCCTAACACACCTTGTCAGAACACTTCAGCGTATGTGCGTTTTGGTGCCCATCGGTGCACAGATGGGACCCATGTGTGTGATGGTGTGTGCTGCATTAAAAAATGTTTAATGTTTATTTGTGCACTGTGGTTTGCTGGCAGCTTATTCAAAATGAATAGACTGCCTAACACAATGCACGTTAACATAAAATAAAATAAAATTTTATGCTATGCAATAAGCTTGGATGTACACTATATGGCCAAATTATGCTCCTATTTGGCAGCCAGGGACAACATAAGATCACATTCTTTGTATCTGCAGAACTTGGCAAAAAAATAGTAAAGGTACAATTTGTGCACGTAGAGTGTGGCAGTGTTTATGGCTTGCAGGCATATGTGCAGCTGCTGTCCCGTAAAATGAATCAAACTTGCCTCTTACTTTCCATACTAGAGCTCTGTGCCAATCTCTACATTTATTTAACAAGCTATTCTCCAACTGCTACCAAGTAAAAAGTCAGATATAGTTTACTAATCCTCTTCTACCATATTTTTTATTAAAATACCATTCAGAAGATTTTACACACTCTGGCTTTGCTCTGGGAAATGATGGTCTTTAAGCCATTGAAATCCAGGACCCTTGGAGCACACCCTCTTATTTTTTTAAGTTGCTTTATATTTATATATTGATTAGTAATTTACTGTAGACTCTTGACCTTATCCATTATGCCCCATCTTCTTTAAAGTGCAATTTGGCAACACCCACTATTTATCATGACGCATGTAGCTCCAACAACCCCCCTCACCCGACCTCTAGCTTGTATCATGGCTATTTCTTTCACTTTCTTTACCCTCAGCCTGTAAATGGACTATAACACTAATAACCATTTACTTGTTTAATTGCCAGTGCATACATTGCCACCATTGCGTCAAACCTGAGGACTGAAATAAAGGTGTGTTCAGCTCTTCCTGTAAGGAGAAGATAACTACCAAGAACTCTTTAGATTCCACACCTTAGTGTTAACCCATATCTACCACTGATGATATAGAGGTTCAATGTCAGTCTGTCACAGTGACTTATTCTGAAATATATCACTACCATCCAAACCTGAACAAGTTACATTGTTATTGATTCCGATTAAACATTCCTACTGCTGTTTTTTAACTTTATATCTGGTTTTGAAACAACCCATTACATTTTAAAATTATACACAGCATTATCAAAAATGTTCTAACATTTAAAACTATGGTTACACTTACAATGGCTTGCATTCCATTCAAGATGTGTTAGATGTACCTTTTAAAACGATGATAATTCTAGCTATACCTTGGAAAATAGCAACATAATCTTTTAAAATAGTTTTATGTTCTTTACTGGCTTTGTTTGATCGCTTTTTATGAGAAATAGCACAAGCAGTAAATGAAATAAATGCATTTACCTTTGAAGCCTTTACAATTTATAAGACCTCAGTGAATCTCTGACATACTAAGTATAAAAATAATAATTTGTCTTCTACCACCTTACATGCTCTGCAATTTTCTTTTCCAAAGAGCATGTAAACATATAAATTTCTATATGTATATGGCTTTTTTTTTTTAGCTTTTTATTGAACTCATAAGCAATGTTCTCCATTTCCATTTTCCACATATAAAATTTATAGATTGATGAGACTAATCAATAATCTTGCTTCATTTTCAGAATTTGTTCATAATCTTGGGTGAGCTTTCCAAGAACTAGGTAATGTAAAAATACTATGCATATCACGTAATGGTGATGCTGCTCTAGAACTCTAATTTTACCCTGGAGTCTGTGGAAACCACCTATCCATTTTATACTTTGTGGCATTGATTTCCTAAAAGAGTACATTCATCACATACTGTATCTCAGTAAACATGTATGCCCTTCAGTCATCCAGTCATGTGCATATTTTTAGATTCCTCTGTGCATGATGGGTAAAAGTGAAAGTGAACAAAGTAAACCTATTTAATTAAACTTCCCATCATTAGCATAGGAATATAAAATTTAGGAATATGTGCCATTTGTGGTGAACCTTGGCCTAGTGAACCAAGGCTAAAGCTCTCCATACATGTTACAGTCTTATTGTACAACTCCATTAGATCTATCAAAAATTATGTAGTGCAAGGGCCTGCTTAATTGAATACAAATTGATTGGATATATACCCTTTTGAGTCAGGTATTTTCCTATGCATATCAACCATGTGGTTGCTTAAGCGGACTGTAAAATAGGGATGGCCTGCAGCATGTGCAATATCAGTATTGGTTGTTAGTAGTATATAATAATTGCAAATTAATTAAAAAATATCCAAGATTCCATATATTGCAAATTCATTTTGTAAGCTCAATACATAGGAGCTCGGTCTATAATTTAACTTATTACACCTAAACAAAAACACTCTTTCGTATAAAACAGAAAGGGTACACAACAGCTACTAAATAGAGTGAGGGAGCTTCAATAAATGTTATTAAAACTGATCAAATAACATTAATTACAAAAAGTCTTAAACAAACCCCCCGCACCCAACTCCTTTTTTGGACATTCAAATTTGACAACATTGCCAACCACACACTCATTCATCTTGACACACTCACTGCCTTCATGTTACATTGTATCTGCATGTATATATAATCTATAAGGAAAGATACTTCTCCTGGTTCACATCTGACATATTTTTCCTGATATATTACAAATTATAAGTTGCTTTTTATACAGAGATAGTCCTGACATCTTTTTCTGTGTTGGAGAATCAATCAGTCCCTATTAAGTTAGGGACATCTCTTTTAGGAATTACAATGTAACATGAAGGCAGTGAGTGTGTCAAATTGAATGAGTGTGTGTGGTTGGCAACATGGTTACATTTAATGTCCAAAAGAGGAGTTAGGTTTGGGGGGGTTTGTTTAAAACTTTTTGTAATTTTATTTGTTCGTGTTTAATAAAATGTATTAAAGCTCCCTCTGTCTATTTAGTACCTGCTGTGTAGCCTTTCTGTTCCATACAGAAGAGCGTTTTTGTTTTTGTTTAGCATATAACAATTGCTCCTTTTTAAGTGTTACCTGCTCAATTGCAGGTCCCAAGTTATACTGTACATGTTCCTTTGATAAAAAATTCCATATAACCTAATTGATGTTCCCTGCACCCATAAAAGCACCTTTTATATAACATTGGTGGCAAGGGATTACACACATACTGCCTAATAAAAGCTCATTTATATAACATTGGTGGTAAAGGGTTACTCATATTCCACTCTATAAAAGCCCCATTTATATAACATTAGTGGTAAGTGGTTACTCATATGCCCCTTAATAAAAAGCTCTTCTATAGAACATTGGTGGTAAAGGATTACTCATGCGCACCTCAATAAAAGCCTATTTATATAATATTGGTGTTAAGTGGTTACTCATATGGCCCTTAATAAAAACTCCTTTGTATAACATTGTTAGTAGGTGGTTACTCATGCACCCCTTAATAAAGGCCCCTTTATTTAACATTGGTGGTCAGTGGGTCTTCAAACCTCCCAAAAATACCACTTTTAATTACATTGGTAGTCAATGGTTACTCATATCCTCTCTATAAAAGTTCCCTCTATATAACAATGGTGTTTATTGATTCCTCAGAGCCCCCTCATTAAAGTTCCCTTTATTACATTGGTAGTCATTGCTTCGTCATACCTCCACCTTTAATAAAAGCCCCCTTTATTTACATTGGTGGTCAGTGGCTCCTCTTTCTTTTTAATAAAAGCCTCTTTTAAGTACATTGGTGACCAGTGGGATATTCACTGTACATGCTTTTGAATTTAGCTGTAGTGGTAGTATCCTGTTCACTGACTCTTGGTTGTTTGATCTAAGGCAGTGGCATGATGCTCACAGGGTTGCTCATAGGGGATCAGTTTCTTTTTATCAGTCTATTTTGGCTATATTCTGTGTGACTTTTCCTAGTCTGTTTCCTTTTATCTGCTAAAACTCTGATGTCTCTAGTATTTAAATTAACAAGTATTCTGAGCTTTTTTGCTGGAGTGATATTGATGCCCTCCCTGACCCAAGCCTCCTAGCAGTCATGAAGACAGTTACATCAGTAGCTATGCCTCTGCTTCAATGGCATGGTAATAAGAATGACAAAGGTCAGCATTTCTGTTTATCAGGCTCACTGAATCTTGCCAAAACACTATATACTGTGTAAAAAAGGAATATTTCTGAGCTGTTTTTAAAATCCATTTTGTCACTTAAGTTGTTCCTTTCATTCACTGCATACTGAATCAATGATCCATAATAAGGATGCTACTTGTGGACCTTCAAAATGCTTACTTGTTCTGTGCCGGTCACACAGTAAGTAGTAAACCTAAAGGATATGACAGTCAGAAAATTGGTATTTTCAGAAGGCTATCATGTATGGCACCACAAAAATTCTTCACAAGATGGGTTTTCCCAAGCCCAGTCTGAGTGTCATAATCTGGGATTAGGGTTGGAGTCCAGTAACTGAAACAGCATGCATTATTGTGTTTTTTAGCAGGCCGTATTTGGTACACAAGCAGGCATTAGCAGTATAGGAGCAAGCAGGAGTGTATTCAGTGATGAAGCTGAAGTCAGTAGCCAAAGGTATTAGGTTAAAATGAGAGCGATCCTTCCTGCCCTCTCTACTATCTTTCCTCTTTCACCCTCCTCTTGACCTTGAAACACTGCCCGATATTGAGAATAGTACTTAGTCGAAGACCTTTACTGTACAGGATGGTACTACTGAGTCCAAAGTTTTGATGAATCAACTACTGTACTGTGCTGATTTGTGTTATTTCCGATTTGACTTTTTAGTCAGGATGTGCTTGTGATGCTACGGTCTAGACCGTTTTCCAACGTGCCATGCAGACTCTATGCAACTGACTTTGTTTTCACCTACAATGTTTTGTAATACCTGACATTTCTCCAGTCAATAAAGAATTTGGAAAAAAAATTAAATAAAAAATAAATAAAATGAGAGCGATAAGAGTGGTCAGAGTGGTCAGTGAATTGGCAGCCAAGGGTCGGTACAAGAGTTTTGGTAACAAGAAAAAAGACATAGTTCTCCTTAGGGTAACGGGAGGACACAAACTAGCGTCCTCCCGTTACCCTAAGCTCAGTATACCGCGAGCTACAGCTCGCGGTATACTGAGACGCCGCAGCCGGAGCGGATCCCGACTTAGACGACGGGATCCGCCCAGCTGTGTGAGTGACAGCTGGCTCTGCCTATCTAGAGGCAGAGCCAGCTGTACCCGCCCCCTCCCCCGTCCGTTCCGCCAGTCAGCGCTGGCAGATCGGAGAGGGGAATCCAGCCCCTCCCCCTGTCACGGCAGAGAGCCGTGACAGGATCGAGAGGTGAGTGAACCCGGTATGTGTTCGCTCACCTCCCGATCTACTGAGCCGACCTGTGACAGTCTCATTGTCACAGGTCGGCTAGAACTATGAGGTGAGTGAAAAGCACTCACCTCATAGTTCTCCTTTAAATAGGTTTAGTGGAGGAACAAGGAGTTGAGAGTTCAGCAAGAAATTGGGTATCGAGAAAGACTGATCAACAGATCAAGCAAAGAACAATCTAGAGAGTCATGTGGCTCAGCAGAAAAAGCGACTGCTAGACACAGCAGAGACCCTGGATTCAGATCTGGATCCCTTAGTACCTCCACTTACTGTAATACCCAAAAATTAATGATCATCACAGCATGTTTGTAATTTTGCAATGAGCAGCCCACTTCAGCCAAACCTTTTTTTTAAAATAATTTTGGATAGGAAGGTGAAGGGTAAGAACTTTTGTCAGGTTGTAAATTTTGTCTGTGTACTTACTGAGTAGATTTTTGTTTTCCTCATCAGATCTTAGAATGTATGATCTTTTGAGCAGGGCCCTCATAACCCTCTTGTCTTGATTTGTATTATAATTGTACTGACTCCCTTTATATTGTAAAGCTCTGCACAAACTGTTGGCACTATAAAAATCCTGAATAATAAAATATAATATATGTGTTTGTGCTTCTATAGAGGAAAAATATTTCCTCTTCCTGTTCTGTTTGGCACACATTACCTAGACTGAAAGCGAAGGGAGATCTCCAATAAAATCCTAACAGTGGTTCTACACTTATCTCACATTTTTGGAAAATTTGTTTTTCTTGCCACCTGTGTCCCAAATCTGGAAGGGGGGGGGAGGAGGGGGGGATTTTTTCCTA